>NC_134357.1:295197290-295497290 GCF_048569485.1 Anomaloglossus baeobatrachus | reverse complement strand
GTATGAGGCAGAGAACATTCCCCCCATAAACCATACAAGTCACAGAACATCCCCCCAGAAACCGTACGAAGCACAGAACATCCCCCCCCAGAAACCGTACGAGGTAGAGAACATCCCCCCAAAAACTGTATAAGGTAGAAAACATCATCTCAGAAACCGTACGAGGCACAGAACATCCCCCCATAAAACGTACGAGGCAGAAAACATCCTCCCAGAAACCGTATGAGGTAGAGAACATCCCCCCAGAAACTGTACGGGGCAGAGAACATCCTCTCAGAAACCGTACGAGGCACAGAACATCCCCCCCAGAAACCGTACAAGGCAGAGAACATTCCCCCCCCCCACCCCCCGAAACCGTACAAGGTAGAGAACATCCCCCCAGAAACTGTACGGGGCAGAGAACATCCTCTCAGAAACCGTGCGAGGCAGAGAACACCCCCCCCCCAGAAACCATACAAGGCAGAGAACATCCCCCCCCAGAAACCGTACGAGGCAGAGAACATCCCCCCCCAGAAATTGTACAAGGTAGAGAACATCCCCCCCAAGAAACTGTATAAGGCACAAAACACCCCAGAAACCATACGAGGCACAGAACATTCCCCCCAGAAACCATACCACACACAGAACATCCCCCCAGAAACCGTACGAGGCAAGGAACATCCCCCCAGAAACCGTCCGAGGCACAGAATATGCCCCCAAAAACCGTATGAGGTAGAGAACATCCCTCCAGAAACCATACGAGGCACAGAACATCCCCCCAAAAACCGTACAAGGCAGGGAATGTGCCCCCAGAAACCATATTATGCACAGAACATCCCCTCAGAAATCATATGTGGCAGAGAACATCCCCCCAGAAACCGTATGAGGCAGAGAACATTCCCCCCATAAACCATACAAGTCACAGAACATCCCCCCAGAAACCGTACGAAGCACAGAACATCCCCCCCAGAAACCGTACGAGGTAGAGAACATCCCCCCAAAAACTGCATAAGGTAGAAAACATCATCTCAGAAACCGTACGAGGCACAGAACATCCCCCCATAAAACGTACGAGGCAGAAAACATCCTCCCAGAAACCGTATGAGGTAGAGAACATCCCCCCAGAAACTGTACGGGGCAGAGAACATCCTCTCAGAAACCGTACGAGGCACAGAACATCCCCCCCCCAGAAACCGTACAAGGCAGAGAACATTCCCCCCTCCCCCCCGAAACCGTACGAGGTAGAGAACATCCCCCCAGAAACTGTACGGGGCAGAGAACATCCTCTCAGAAACCATACGAGGCAGAGAACACCCCCCCCCCCCAGAAACCGTACGAGGCAGAGAACATCCCCCCCAGAAACCGTACGAGGCAGAGAACATCCCCCCCAGAAATTGTACAAGGTAGAGAACATCCCCCCCAAGAAACTGTATAAGGCACAAAACACCCCAGAAACCATACGAGGCACAGAACATCCCCCCCAGAAACCATACCACACACAGAACATCCCCCCAGAAACCGTCCGAGGCAAGGAACATCCCCCCAGAAACCGTCCGAGGCACAGAATATGCCCCCAAAAACCGTATGAGGTAGAGAACATCCCTCCAGAAACCATACGAGGCACAGAACATCCTCCCAAAAACCGTACAAGGCAGGGAACGTGCCCCCAGAAACCATATTATGCACAGAACATCCCCTCAGAAATCATATGAGGCAGAGAACATCCCCCCAGAAACCGTATGAGGCAGAGAACATTCCCCCCATAAACCATACAAGTCACAGAACATCCCCCCAGAAACCGTATGAGGCAGAGAACATTCCCCCAGAAACCATACAAGTCACAGAACATCCCCAAAGAAACCGTACGAAGCACAGAACATCCCCCCCAGAAACCGTACGAGGTAGAGAACATCCCCCCAAAAACTGTATAAGGTAGAAAACATCATCTCAGAAACTGTACGAGGCACAGAACATCCCCCCATAAAACGTACGAGGCAGAAAACATCCTCCCAGAAACCGTATGAGGTAGAGAACAAACCCCCAGAAACTGAACGGGGCAGAGAACATCCTCTCAGAAACCGTACGAGGCAGAGAACATCCCCCCCAGAAACCGTACAAGGCAGAGAACATTCCCCTCCAGAAACCGTACGAGGCAGAGAACATCCCCCCCAAAAACCGTACGAGGCACAGAACATCCCCCCAGAAACCGTATGAGGCAGAGAACATCCCCCCCAGAATCCATACGAGGCACAGAACATCCCCCCAGAAACCGTACGAGGCAGAGAACATCCCCCCAGAAACCGTACGAGGCAGAGAACATCCCCCCAGAAACCGTATGAGGCAGAGAACATCCCACCCGAAACTACCAGGCAGAGAATATCCCCTCAGAAACCATACGAGGCAGAGAACATCCCCCCCCCAGAAACCGTACGAGGCACAGAACATCCCCCCAGATACCGTACGAGGCAGAGAACATCCCCCCAGAACCCGTACAAGGCAGAGAACATCCCCCCAGAAACCGTATGAGGCAGAGAACATCCCACCCGAAACTGTACCAGGCAGAGAATATCCCCTCAGAAACCGTACAAGGCAGAGAACATCCACCCAGAAACCATACAAGGCAGAGAACATCCCCCCAGAAACCGTACAAGGCAGAGAACATCCAACCAGAAACTGTACAAGGCAGAGAACATCCCCCCAGAAACTGTACAAGTCAGAGAACATCCCCCATAAACTGTACGAGGTAGAGGATATCCCCTCATAATCCGTACAAGGTAGAAGACATCCCACCAGAAACTGTACAAGGCCAATTACACACACACACACACACACACACACCATGAACCGTACGAGGTAGAGAACTCCCACCATAAATTGTACAAGGATAATAACCCAACAGCTACATCCCACACCATGAACCGTATGATGTAGAGCAGGGGTGGGGAACCTCCGGCCCGCGGGCCGCATGCGGCCCGCCATGACCTTTTATGCGGCCCCCGGACAGATTCCCGGGGGTCGCAGTGCTCCCGCTACAGCCGTGGTTACCAGGCGCCGGCCCTTTAAGTCTTCACATGCGCTGCTTACGCGCACCAATGAGCTCTTTCACTGGCAGGTGCCAGCGTGCTCAGGACTGACTTTGTGGGCGGGTTTAGCGCTCTGCGCTTCCGTCCCACAGCAGCTTCACCATTTCCAGCATTGTGCCGCCCGCTCTCTTCCCCTTCTCCCGTGCAGCGTGCCCCAATCAGTGCTGTGTGCAGCCCGCTCCCCTGCGCTGTGTGCCGCCCGCTTTCTGCCCCTTCTCCGGTGCAGCGTGCCCCCTGCAGTGCTGTTTGCAGGTCCAAGTGCTGTGTGCAGCCCACTCCCCTGCGCTGTGTGCTGCCTGCTCTCTGCCCCTTCTCCGGTGCAGCGTGCCCCATGCTGTGTGCAGCCCACCCCCTGCGCTGTGTGCTGCCCGCTCTCTGCCCCTTCTCCGGTGCAGCGTGCCCCCTGCAGTGCTGTGTGCTGCTGCTCCCCGGCGCTGTGTGCCGCCCACTCTCTGCCCCTTCTCCGATGCAGAGTGCTCCCTGCAGTGCTGTGTGCAGACTCCCCAGCGATGTGGATCACCCCCACTGTTGAGTTCTCTCCAGTGCTCCGTATCACCCCAAGTGCAATGTACCCCCTAGTGATGTCTGTGCTCTGCAAGTGCTGTCTGTGCCCCCCAGTCTCCTCCTAGTGATGTTTGTGTACCCCCCCTTAGTGATGTCTGTGTGCCCCCCCCTTAGTGATGTCTGTGTGCCCCTCCCTTAGTGATGTCTGTGTGCTCCCCTTAGTGATGTCTGTGTCCCTCCCCTCTTAGTGATGTCTGTGTGCCACCCCCTAGTGATGCCTGTGCCCTCTTAATGATGCCTGTGCCCACCTAGTGATGTCCATGCCCCCCCTAGTGCTCTCTGTGCCGCCCTAGTGATGTGTGTGCCCCCCCCCCCAGTGCCTTCTGTGCCCCACAGCAATGCTTATGCCTCCCTGTGACCTAGTAATGTGTGTTCCCCAGCATCTCCTGTTATGTACAGTGCCTACAAGTAGTATTCAACCCCCTGCAGATTTAGCAGGTTTACACATTCGGAATTAACTTGGCATTGTGACATTTGGACTGTAGATCAGCCTGGAAGTGTGAAATGCACTGCAGCAAAAAAGAATGTTATTTCTTTTTTTCTTTTTTTTTTTTTAAATTGTGAAAAGTGTATTCAGAGGGTCATTTATTATTCAACCCCTCAAACCACAAGAATTCTGTTTGGTTCCCCTAAAATATTAAGAAGTATTTCAGGCACAAAGAACAATGAGCTTCATATGTTTGGATTAATTATCTCTTTTTCCAGCCTTTTCTGACTAATTAAGACCCTCCCCAAACTTGTGAACAGCACTCATACTTGGTCAACATGGGAAAGACAAAGGAGCATTCCAAGGCCATCAGAGACAAGATCGTGGAGGGTCACAAGGCTGGCAAGGGGTACAAAACCCTTTCCAAGGAGTTGGGCCTACCTGTCTCCACTGTTGGGAGAATCATCCGGAAGTGGAAGGCTTATGGAACTACTGTTAGCCTTCCACGGCCTGGACAGCCTTTGAAAGTTTCCACCCGTGCCGAGGCCAGGCTTGTCCGAAGAGTCAAGGCTAACCCAAGGACAACAAGGAAGGAGCTCCGGGAAGATCTCATGGCAGTGGGGACATTGGTTTCAGTCAATACCATAAGTAACATACTCCACCGCAATGGTCTCCGTTCCAGACGAGCCCGTAAGGTACCTTTACTTTCAAAGCGTCATGTCAAAGCTCGTCTACAGTTTGCTCATGATCACTTGGAGGACTCTGAGACAGACTGGTTCAAGGTTCTCTGGTCTGATGAGACCAAGATCGAGATCTTTGGTGCCAACCACACGTACACATAACGTTTGGAGACTGGATGGCACTGCATATGACCCCAAGAATACCATCCCTACAGTCAAGCATGGTGGTGGCAGCATCATGCTGTGGGGCTGTTTCTCAGCCAAGGGGCCTGGCCATCTGGTACGCATCCATGGGAAGATGGATAGCACGGCCTACCTGGAGATTTTGGCCAAGAACCTCCGCTCCTCCATCAAGGATCTTAAGATGGGTCGTCATTTCATCTTCCAACAAGACAACGACCCAAAGCACACAGCCAAGAAAACCAAGGCCTGGTTCAAGAGGGAAAAAATCAAGGTGTTGCAGTGGCCTAGTCAGTCTCCTGACCTTAACCCAATTGAAAACTTGTGGAAGGAGCTCAAGATTAAGTCCACATGAGACACCCAAAGAACCTAGATAACTTGGAGAAGATCTGCATGGAGGAGTGGGCCAAGATAACTTCAGAGACCTGTGCCGGCCTGATCAGGTCTTATAAAAGACGATTATTAGCTGTAATTGCAAACAAGGGTTATTCCACAAAATATTAAACCTAGGGGTTGAATAATAATTGACCCACACTTTTATGTTGAAAATGTATTAAAATTTAACTGAGCAACATAACTTGTTGGTTTGTAAGATTTATGCATCTGTTAATAAATCCTGCTCTTGTTTGAAGTTTGCAGGCTCTAACTTATTTGCATCTTATCAAACCTGCTAAATCTGCAGGGGGTTGAATACTACTTGTAGGCACTGTATATGCTCCCAGCCCCTCCTGTCATGGACACATTATGAATGCCCAGCACCCGAGCATGGTAGTGTTCGCTCATTACAGAAAACCAGAAAACATTAAGGAAGTTGTCCATTTACCAAAACTGATTTTTTTTCTCCTAAATCTTGCTATTATGTGCCACTCCACACATCTATTATGTTATATCAGCAATATTACCTTTTATCGTGCTGTAGCAGGATATACTCATTGCTGGCTCCAGCTATGATGGGGTTAATCATACCTCCCAACCGTCCCGGATACAGCGGGACTGTACCAGATTTGAGCTGGTGTCCCGGTATCACGATCGTGAGCCATGTGTCCCGTGGCTCCGCCCACCCACTTTCTCCCTGTCTCGCTTTCTCTCCCTCCTATCCACATGAGCAGAGCCGAGCGCTACTTCACTGCTCTGGCTCTGTGTGCTGCCACTGTTATGGGTGGGCGGCAGCAGCACTTTCCTGGCTGCCGGCGCTTTAAATCCGGCACCTGCAGCCCAGTGCACTGCTCACTGCTGGGCTGCTTGTGTACGGAAGTGCATCTTTGGGCGGAGCTACCGCGCAACATGCTGAGCTCTATCCACAGATGAATAGACTGGAGGGAGAGGAGCTGCAACACCAAAGAACGATGTATGTGACCCCCCCCACCTACCCAGAGCTGTATGCCCCAGCCCCCTCCTCACCAGAGCTATATATATGCCTCCAGCCACCCCCCTCACCAGATCTATATGCTCCCCACCCCCCTCCCCAGATCTATATGCCCCCCAGCCTCCTCACCAGATCTGTATGCCCCCCCAGCCCCCACACCACATTTGTATGCCCCCCAGCCCCCACACCAGATTTGTATGCCCCCCAGCCCCCACACCAAATTTGTATGCCCCCAGCCCCCACACCAGATTTGTATGCCCCCCAGCCCCCACACCAGATTTGTATGCCCCCCAGCCCCCACACCAGATTTGTTTGTCCCCCAGCCCCCACTTAAGATCTGTATGTCCCCCAGCCCCCACACAAGATCTGTATGCCCCAGCCACCCCCTCCACCAGATCTGTATGCCCCCTCACCAGATCTGTATATCCCCCAGTCCACTCACCAGATCTGTATGCCCCCAGCCCCCCCTCACCAGATCTGTATGCCCCCAGCCCCCCTCACCAGATCTGTATGCCCCCAGCCCCCCCCACCAGATCTGTATGCCCCCAGCTTCCCCCACCAGATCTGTATGCCCCCAGCTTCCCCCACCAGATCTGTATGCCCCCAGCCCCCCCACCAGATCTGTCCCCCCCCAGCCCCCCACCAGATATATATGCCCCCAGCCCCCTCCCACCAGATCTGTATGCCCCCAGCCCCCCCATCGGAGCTGTATGTGCCCCCAGAGCTGTATAAGCTCCAATACCAGAGCTATATGCCCCCTAGTAACATCTATGCTACCAGTAATTTGTATGCGCCACAGTAAAGTGTATTTCCCCCAGTAATGTGTATACCCCTTAGTAACGTGTATGCCCCTCAGTGAAAAACACAGACGTTCTTCACTGACGTGTTAAACACGCATATGTCCCTTCATACTCCGTGATTCACGGCACACAGTGGTTGTCCATGTGCAATCCGTGATGCGTGATCCATACCCTGTGATTGCACATGGACATATGCTCACCTGTCCCCGTGGTGTCCGTGGTGGTGAACAGTCCCGCGATTCAGCATCCAGCCACCGCTCTCTCTCGCTTCTGCAGCTACTTCCGGGTTGGCTCTGGCTGCATAAATGAATATGCATGCCATAATGAGCCAGGCGGGAAGAAACAGAGAGCAGCTGCCGAACTCAGCATCGCTGGAGAAGGTGAGTTGAAAAAGCTTTTTATTTTCAATGTCCGTGTTTTTCTGGTACGTGTTTCACGGATCACACCATAGTGTGGTCCATGGGATATCAGTGATGCCAGAAAAAAACGGACATGTTTCTGTGCGGCAATCACGGACACGCGTGTACGCCGCACGGAGACACGGTCAGTGAAAAATCACTAATATGTGTGCAGACCCATTGCTTATAATGGGTCTGCATAGGTCAGTGATTCTAGTACATATAAAAACTAGCACATACATACCAGAATCACTGACATCTGAAACAGGCCTAATATGTATGCCCCCTCAAGTACTGTCTATGCCCCAAGACCCTCCTGTGATGTATATACCATAACCCCAGCCCCTCCTGTGATGTATATACTGTAGCCCCCAGCCGCTCCTGTGCTGTATATACTGTAGCCCCCAGCCCCTCCTGTGCTGTATATACTGTAGCCCCAGCCCCTCCTGTGGTGTATATACTATAGCCCCCAGCCCCTCCTGTGCTGTATATACTGTAACCCCAGCCCCTCCTGTGATGTATATACTGTAACTCCAGTCCCTCCTGTGATGTATATACTGTAGCCCCAGCCCCTCCTGTGATGCATATACTGTAGCCCCCAGCCCCTCCTGTGATGTATATACTATAGCCCCCAGCCCCTCGTGTGATGAACAAACTGTAGCCCCCAGCCCCTCATGTGATGTATATACTGTAGCCCCCAGCCCTACCTCTGATGTATATACTGTAGCCCCCAGCCCCTCCTGTGATATATACTGTATACAGTCATATGAAAAAGTTTGGGCACCCCTATTAATGTTAACCTTTTTTCTTTATAACAATTTGGGGTTTTGCAACAGCTATTTCAGTTTCATGTATCTAATAACTGATGGACTGAGTAATATTTCTGGATTGAAATGAGGTTTATTGTACTAACAGAAAATGTGCAATCCGCATTTAAACAAAATTTGACCGGTGCAAAAGTATGGGCACCCTTATCAATTTCTTGATTTGAACACTCCTAACTACTTTTTACTGACTTACTAAAGCACTAAATTGGTTTTGTAACCTCATTGAGCTTTGAACTTCATAGGCAGGTGTATCCAATCATGAGAAAAGGTATTTAAGGTGGCCACTTGCAAGTTGTTCTCCTATTTGAATCTCCTATGAAGAGTGGCATCATGGGCTCCTCAAAACAACTCTGAAATGATCTGAAAACAAAGATTATTCAACATAGTTGTTCAGGGGAAGGATACAAAAAGTTGTCTCAGAGATTTAAACTGTCAGTTTCCACTGTGAGGAACATAGTAAGGAAATGGAAGAACACAGGTACAGTTCTTGTTAAGCCCAGAAGTGGCAGACCAAGAAAAATATCAGAAAGGCAGAGAAGAAGAATGGTGAGAACAGTCAAGGACAATCCACAGACCACCTGCAAAGACCTGCAGCATCATCTTGCTGCAGATGGTGTCACTGTGCATCGGCCAACAATACAGCGCACGTTGCACAAGGAGAAGCTGAGTGGTAGAGTGATGCGAAAGAAGCCGTTTCTGCAAGCACGCCACAAACAGAGTCGCCTGAGGTATGCAAAAGCACATTTGGACAATCCAGTTACATTTTGGAAGAAGGTCCTGTGGACTGATGAAACAAAGATTGAGTTGTTTGGTCATACAAAAAGGCGATATGCATGGAGGCAAAAAAACACGGCATTCCAAGAAAAGCACTTGCTACCCACAGTATAATTTGGTGGCGGTTCCATCATGCTTTGGGGCTGTGTGGCCAATGCTGGCACCGGGAATCTTGTTAAAGTTGAGGGTCGCATGGATTCAACTCAGTATCAGCAGATTCTTGACAATAATGTGCAAGAATCAGTGACGAAGTTGAAGTTACGCAGGGTACGGATATTTCAGCAGGACAATGATCCAAAACACCGCTCCAAATCGACTCAGGCATTCATGCAGAGGAACAATTACAATGTTCTGGAATGGCCATCCCAGTCCCCAGACCTGAACATCATTGAAAATCTGTGGGATGATTTGAAGCGTGCTGTCCATGCTCGGCGACCATCAAACTTAACTGAACTGGAATTGTTTTGTAAACAGGAATGGTCAAATATACCTTCATCCAGGATCCAGGAACTCATTAAAAGCTACAGGAAGCGACTAGAGGCTGCTATTTTTGCAAAAGGAGGATCTACAAAATATTAATGTCACTTTTATGTTGAGGTGCCCATACTTTTGCACCGGTCAAATTTAGTTTAAATGCGGATTGCACATTTTCTGTTAGTACAATAAACCTTATTTCAATCCAGAAATATTACTCAGTCCATCAGTTATTAGATATATGAAACTGAAATATCTGTTGCAAAAACCCAAATTGTTATAAAGAAAAAAGGTTAACATTAATAGGGGTGCCCAAACTTTTTCATATGCCTGTATATCTATGTATGTCAGTGTAAATGACTGTGTATAGATTTGTCTGTTAATATGTATTTTAGGGAATTTGTCTTCATATATGTACCGTATATGTGCGTATGCCTGTACCCACGATCAGGACTCACTGTGTCCTGGAGGCAGCGGGTCCTGACCTGCGGGGCTGTAAGTCTCCTCCGCAGGAGAACGCAGTTGTCAGTGCCCACGATCAGGGTTCAGTGCACTACGGTCTCTCGCTTGTGGTCTTCCTACGGAGGACGCATGCAACTGCAGCAAACAATTGATATGGTGCAGTCTGGAAAGACGCTTTGCAGGTCAGTGTTTACTGCAGAAAAAACAAGCACAGTGGGCACGAGATTTCTAGAAATCCCTCCACTGTGCTTGTACTGTACAACGCAGCGTTTTGGACACAGCAAAAACATGCTACATCCAAAATGCTGCAAACACTGATCGTGGGCACACAGCCTTAAACAATGTGATCAGCAGTGCTGAAAAGGATTGAATGTGGGCGTGACAGATTGCAAAATGGGTGTGGTTGGGGGGCGTGGCCTAAAATTGCCACGGCGCGCACGCTACATACATACACACACACACACACATTGTGCTCTGCACTCTACAGACACACACACACACACTGTGCTCTGCACTCTACATACATACACACACACACACACACATTGTGCTCTGCACTCTACATACACACACACACACACAGTGCTTTGCACTCTACATACACACACACACAGGGCTTTGCACTCTACATACATACACATACACACACACACACACACACTGTGCTCTGCACTCTACATACACACACTGTGCTCTGCACTCTACATACACACACTGTGCTCTGCACTCTACATACACACACTGTGCTCTGCAGTCTACATACACACACTGTGCTCTGCACTCTGCATACACACACTGTGCTTTGCACTCTACTTACACACACTGTGCTTTGCACTCTACATACACACACTGTGCTCTGCACTCTACATACACACACTGTGCTCTGCACTCTACATACACACACTGTGTTTTGCACTCTACATACACACACTGTGCTCTGCACTCTACATACACACACTGTGCTCTGCACTCTACATACACACACTGTGCTTTGCACTCTACATACACACACTGTGCTCTGCACTCTACATACACACACTGTGCTCTGCACTCTACATACACACACTGTGCTTTGCACTCTACATACACACACTGTGCTCTGCACTCTACATACAAACACTGTGCTCTGCACTCTACATACACACACTGTGCTTTGCACTTTACATACACACACTGTGCTCTGCACTCTACATACAAACACAGTGCTCTGCACTCTACATACACACACTGTGCTTTGCACTCTACATACACATACTGTGCTCTGCACTCTACATACACACACTGTGCTCTGCACTCTACATACACACACTGTGCTTTGCACTCTACATACACACACTGTGCACTGCACTCCACACATGCACACACACACACACACACTATGGTCTGCTCACACACACTGCGCTCTGCTCATCCTTTTGGAATTGGGCAGATTAAACTTTGCGAAGAACATATGAATCAAGCTGCATACAAGGTTATCCTGGAAAAACAGTTACTTCCTTCTGCTCAGGCAATGTTCCTCAACTCTGAGGACTGTTTTTTGCAGCAGGACAATGTGCCATGCCACACAGCTAGGTCAATCAATGGGTGGATGAAGGACCACCACATCAAAACCCTGTCATGGCCAGCCCAATCTCCAGACCTGAACCCCATTGAAAACCTCTGGAATGTAATCAAGAGGAAGATGGATAGTCACAAGCCATCAAACAAAGAAGAACTGATTACATTTTTGCACCAGGAGTGGCATAAAGTCACCCAAAAGCATTGTAAAAGACTGGTGGAAAGCAGCCAAGACGCATGAAAGCTGGGATTAAAAATCATGGTTATTCCACAAAATATTGATCTCTGATCTCTTCCTGAGGTAAAACATTAGTATTGTTGTTTCTACATGATTATGAACTTGTTTTCTTTGGATTATTTGAGGTCTGAAAGCAATGCATTGTTTTGTTATTTTGACCATTTCTCATTTTCAGAAAATAAATACAAAATGTATTGCTTGGAAATTCGGAGACGTTGTCAGTAGTTTATAGAATAAGAGAACAATTGACATTTTACTCAAAAATATACCTATAAAAACAAAAATCAGAAAATTTTGCAGTGGACTCTGAATTTTTGCCAGAATATATATACAAGTGGGAGCGAGGCCTGATGGTGATAACAAGTCACAAACATTTGTGCATTAACTTTTTTTTTTTAAAGGGTATTTTATTCCGGTTCATCCGACATTTTGAAATGTGACTAGATCTTTATGGGAAATTCACTGTAATTTATATCACAATAGTATCGTAAATTATAGAATGTATTCCAGTCCAGGATGTTTCTTAGTGAATTTTCGTGCATCTTACCTCTATTATATACCGTAAAACACGTCATGATGAATTCCTCATTAAATATGTGTAATGGAGAAACCCCGCGGATCCCGTTTTTGCCTATATGATTCAACAGCTCTGAGGGAATACTGCTACTACTGCCCTGCATTAGAATTCATACAAACTGTAGCTGTGCACACATTGTGGTTTTGATGGGGGTTTTTTTCTGCGCAGATTTGTCACAAAACCTGAAGAATTTTCTAGTCCCAGCAAAGGGAAAGAGGTTTCTCAAGTCTCATTCACACGTTGCTTATGTTTTACTTGCAAAATTAAATCTGCAGTACCGTATGTCAATTTTTTCACTGTTTTTGCTGCAGATTTTACTCATACTAATGAGTGGGGGAAAATCTGCACCAAAAATGTATGTGAAAATCACAGCATAAAGGCACCTGTTTTAGGCCATGTGCATACTCTGTGGATTTACCCACGGAATTGCCTCGGATTTCGCTGCAGACAGTGTTTATAACATTTCTGCAGTGCTTCTCCAGCAAAATCTATGGGGATAAAAAAAAAAATGCTGTGCGCACACTGCGTTTTTTTGTCCCTCCGGATCTACCCGCGGAATTTCCGCTGCAGAATTAATGTGCATATCACTTATTTTCTGCAGGTCCCTGCGGTTTTGCCATTAATTATTGGTGAAAACCCAAAGGGACCAACCCGCGGAAAAAACGCAGAAATTCCGCAACATCCCGCGGTAAAACTGCTTGCGGAATTTGCGTGCGGATTTCTGCTGTGGGTGCGGGAATCTTTCAGAGTCCAGAATTTTCTTAAGAAAATTCCATTTTCTTGTGCGCACATGGCCTTATGCAGCTGTTTACCTGCCAAGAAATGCAGAAATTTCTGCTGCAAATACTTAAAGGAGTTGTCCACTACTAGGACAACCCCTTCTGATTTCACATGTTTCCCCCAGGTAAAATAATAAAGCCTATACTCACCTCCCATATCGGCACCCTTAAAGAGGTCTCTGGTCTTGCGGTGCCGGGGCTCACGTGGGGTTGTGACGTCACGCTAGCCCTGCGTCCAACCAGCATCGGCTTCCTCTCCCCGCCTTCAGACCAAGAGAGCAATCAGCAGGAAGTGAACTCAGCCACAGCGCTTACTTCCTGTTGATTAATTTGTTTGGTCCATCCAAAGGCGGGGAAACAGAAGCCGACGCTGATTGGACGTGAAGATAAATAGGAGGTAATCCAGCATCCACCAATTGTATTAAAACATGGCTTTAATGAAAAATATATTAAAAAAAAATGTTTTTTGGCTCATGATTAAGAGCAGTTGTCCTGCTTGAAACGTGTAGACCAGAGGTCTCCAACACGCGTGCCGCATGCGGCCCCTGAGGCTGCTTGTTGCGGCCCGCAGACCCCAGTGACGATCGCGTCCCGCAGACCCCGTGACAATCTCGGCTCTATGCTGAGGGTCGGCACCAGCAGGACTTTACTGCATTTGAATCCATTTGCGGTGCTGCGCAGAGGAGCTGTCAGCTCTATTCCAGTTGCTGCTGCTGTCTGCCAATCAGATGCAAGGAGGTGACGTCATACAGCGACGTCACTTCCTTGCATCTGATTGGCAGGCAGCATCCATTGGTCCAGACACAGCTCCTCTGCGCGGCACCGCAAATGGATTTAAATGCAGTAAAGTTCCTGCCGGCGCCGACCCTCAGCATAGAGCCGCGATCGTCACGGGCTGCAACAAGCAGGTAAAGTACGTGCTCAAAATCAGGACCCGCTGTGTCCTGATCGGCGGGGCCACAAGTCTGCTCCTTAGGAGGCCGCAGCTGCCCGTGCCCGCGATGAGGGTTTGGAGCGCTGTGGTCTGCTTTCTGTGTTCTGCCTAGGGAGGACGCTTCTGGCTCCGCAGCATAAATTCACATGCTGCGGCCTCTGGAAGCCGCACCGCAGGTTCGTTTTCACTGCGGGCCATACACGGATAATGGTCATGGGGTTTTTAGAAATCCCATCCACTATGCTTGTACTGTACATAGCAGGGCTTTGGACGCAACTGAAGCATGCTGCATCCAAAACTCTGCAAATATTGATCGTGGGCACACAGGGAACGGAGGAAAGGTGAGAATTATTTTTTTTTTTGCATATTACTAAAGGATGGGCAGAATACTGCAGGGATGGCCACAACACTACAGAGCACAATACTACAAGGATGGGCACAATACTACAGGGATGGCCACAATACTACAGGGATGGCCAAAATACTACAGAGCACAATAATACAAGGATGGGCAAAATATTACAGGGCATGATACTACAGGGATGGCCACAATACTACAAGGATGGGCACAATACTACAAGGATGGGCACAATACTACTGTACAGGGATGGCCACAATACTACAGGGATGGCCACAATACTACAAGGATGGGCACAATACTACAGAGCACAATACTACAGGGATGGCCACAATACTATGGCCACAATACTACAAGGATGGCCACAATACTACACTGATGAGCACAATACTACAGGGATGGCCACAATACTACAGGGATGGGCACAATACTACAGGGATGGCCACAATACTACAGGGCACAATAATACAAGGATGGGCAAAATATTACAGGACACGATACTACAGGGATGGCCACAATACTACAGGGATGGGCACAATACTACAAGGATGGGCACAATACTACTGTACAGGGATGGCCACAATACTACAGGGATGGCCACAATACTACAAGGATGGCCACAATACTACAGAGCACAATACTACAAGGATGGGCAGAATATTACAAAGCACAATACTACAGGGATGGCCACAATACTGCAAGGATGGCCACAATACTACACTGATGAGCACAATACTACAGGGATGGGCACAATACTACAGGGATGGGCACAATACTACAGGGATGGGCACAATACTACAAGGATGGGCACAATACTACAAGGCACAATGATGGGCACAATATTACTGGCCACAATACTACAGGGCACAAGGATGGGCACAATACTACTGGGCACATACTACAAGGATGGGCAGAATACTACTGGGCACAATACCACAAGGATGAGCACCTTACTACAGGGCACATGGATGGGGACATTACTACAAGATGTTGGCTACAATTACTATATTATGCTGCTAATTGTAAAATGATTACAAGAAGGTGATAAATGTAAAAAAAAATCATAATAAAGCATGAATTTTTTTTGCCATTAAATATGCTTTTTTATATATAAACTTAACAAAAAACATGCAGGTTTGTTATAATATACAAGCAAAAAATGTTTTAAAAAAGTGATCCAAAGATGTATAGAAAAAAAACATGGAATCATTAAAAATGTCACTTTGTCCTGCAAAGAATGCGGCCGCTCTCAATTTTTTTTTCTACATGCGGCCCATGCACCCTGCGGAGTTTGAGACACTTGGTGTAGACGGACGTGGTCTACACATGCTTTCATGAATTTGATCCCTTTTTTAATTAAACCCATGTTTTAATACAATTGGTGGATGCTGGATTACCTCCTATTTTTCTTCATGTGAATACCTGGTTGCCGATCCAGGTCTCCGAGCACCACACCCATATCCATGCTGTCTGTTGAGCTGTTACAAACTCTTTTTTATGATTGGACATGGTGCTTGAGTGACGTCACAAACCCCCATGAGCCCCTGGAACATGAACCACAGCACCACTGGAACAACGCCGGTACTGGAGGTGAGTATAGGCTTTATTATTTTACTTGGGGGAAACGTGAAATCAGAAGAGGTTATACTAGTATTGGACTACCCTTTAACATGTGCACATACCCTAAAGGTACAGTATGTTAGTTTTTGGTGTGTTTTTGTGAAAATGACTGCAAATAAACACTATTGGCTACTATGTGAAAATAGCCAATCCTGTTTAAAATAAAAATGCACCATAAGCCAATAAAGGCAAAAAAAAGTTTAAAAAAAACGCACCTTATGAATGAAATTTTAGAGATATCTTTCATTTTACATATCTTCAGCTTGAAAAGAAGCATTAGAGGCACTATAAGTAGGATTTGGAGAGCACTTTATGCCTTCTCTGTGAAATGTGCAGTTGTAAGGCCATAAAGGTTGGAGCAGATGAGTCGCCCCAGTACCATGTTGCCTGTAGTGTAATCTTGTGTTATTTGTCTCCAGCTTTAAAGGGATCCTGTCACCACTGCTGTGGGCACCACCATATAAGCTGTGGGCACCACCACCGGGCTCTTATATACAGCATTCTAACATGGTGTATATAAGAGCCCAGGCCGGGGGTATAACACTTTATAATACTTACCTAACATTTGCGCGGTGGGCCTTATGGGCATCTCCGTTGTCCGGTCCCAGCGGCGCCTCTTTTGGCCATCTTTGTTCTCCTTCTTCTCTAGCCGCGGTGCATGACAGGTCCGACGTCATCCACACTCGCCGGCATTCAGGTCCTGAGCAGGCACACTTTGATCTGCACTGAGCAGGGCAGATCAAAGCATTGTAGTGCGCTTGCGCAGGACCGTCGAGTGTGTATGATGTAGCCGCGTCATGCACACAGGCTTCAGAAAGAGGACGAAGATGGCCGAAAGGGGAGGCGCCAGCACCAGACTACGGAGATGCCCATATGGCCACTGCGCGACCGTTAGGTAAGTATAAAGTGTTTCTTATGTTACCCCCGGCCTGGGCTCTTATATATAGCATGTTAGAATGCTGTATATAAGAGCCCGGTGGTGGTGGCCGCAGCTTAGAGGCCAAACAAGTGGTGACAGGTTCCCTTTAAGGCCACCATACACATTAAACTATTGTTGGCCAAACCCGCCGATATTGATGACATTACATTTTTAATGTGTATGAGGGGCGCTGGATAAGTGATGGTTGGTGAAGATGTCAATTGGCATCTCTGATTTTGAGCTGACGATCTTTGAGTTAAGACTCTGGCAAAGATATCATCCCGCGGCTTCCTTATAGAGAACTCATCCAAGCAAGCGCTCCTGTGCATGGAAGAGACAGTCAAGATCTCTGTCAGCTGAACGATCGGCCAAAGCATCGTTCAACCTCAAGCCATCTAACATGTATGGGGGCTTTATAATAGAAGTGTTGTGAACCTGTCTGTGATGATAATGAGATGACTGCTGAAAATTGATCTTTCAATAGCAGAACATTTATTGCGAGCCAAAATGAAAACTGCAAAATTTTGGGATTTTTTTTAAAGATTTTTTAATAATGAAATGGTTGATTGAATAGGTGGGTAAGAAATGTACTGCTAATAATGTTAATTGATAAGTCAGTGGGATGTAATCTAAGTCTTGCTTTGTAGACTAAGAGGTCACTACGTGAGGAGGATGCTCCCAGCTCCAGCACTGTATCGTTACTTGTGGGAGATCAGCTCAGGAGACGTGGCAGCTGGATCCACCGTGAGGACGTTCGGAAGGTGGGAATCTCAATCTTCTATTATATAAACCTTTTGTGTCCACATCTTAGATAAATCGATTTTCTGCTTTCACATAGTGGCACTCTGACTGCATTCAAAGTACTATGTACAGTAATGCAAAAGACAACACAAGAAAACAGAGTATGTCTGACCCTTATTTGTAATGTTATAAGCCAAGCTCTAACCGAATCCTCAGATCATCAGGATTTCAGGACCTGACCTATTGATCAGCAATGTGGTTTCCCTTTAACAAGCTCACAACACTTGGATATAGCGCTGCTTTAATGAAATGGAAAAAAGGAAAGTGTTCTTGAATATCAGTTTTACGTGACTTTATTGGATGTATTAGAGGGGAGGTTCCATAAACTAATATCCAGCTTCCATCAACTATTTTTTGTCTTTTCCATGCGTTCCCTTTGGTAGAGCTTCAGGGTCCTGTTCTTGACAAAATCACTGTTCTCTCAAATTGACATCTGACAATATAGTCACTTTTCCTTTTGAATGAGTCTTCTCAGCAGAGGCAGTGCTCCTTCCAACAAGCAGGGCAAAAAGCTATTTCTTTTGATCGATTTACAGGGTATTAGTATACACTGAGCTTTTTGTGGGGCAAGACACTGAGACAAACAGAGGAAACCAAAACTCAATCACACATCAGGTTCCCACAGAGTAATTAGACAAAAAGTGCTAAGGAGGAAAACTAAAGCAGGGAGCAAATAACCAGACAACAGGACCTGAGTAGTCTGGAAAGCTTGCTATTATTACCATCTTTTCAGTTAGCCATTAAAAGGTATCAACTACTGAGGACTCTCAGTTCTTTTAAACAAACATTTTTTACAGACAGCAGGAGGAATTCTTCAGCACACCAAATAAATCACCAGACTGGAAACCAGCACACTAATTGGTGTAGCAGAAAGCTATAAATGGCATAGGAAGGCAGATTTGTTGTGAATGTCAGTTATGCTTTGCTGCTGGGAGGCTCCCTCTTGTGGCCAGGAATGGTTTGGACATAGACCAGGTGTGTTGAGCAATGGGCGTTTCCATTGCTAACTGTCTGCTTATTTAAATCCTAGTCTGATAGCGGGCTATGCCGGATGTCAGTTGTTCTTTGTTCACCAGCCTGCTTCATTCTGCTCCACACCACATCTACCCCAGATAAGTGCTTTGCTCTTTATTTGTTGTTTGGTTCTTTTACTCTTATCTGAGTTTGTCATTTGCTGTGGTTGTTTTCAGTTTATTTGCATGCAGGGTTTTTCCCTTGCAGTTGCTTATCTGGGAAACTCCCTGCAGTTCTGTTTGGAGTATAGCTCCTATAAGTCCATGTGTTTGTGGCTTTTTGAATTTGTAATGATTCTTGTTTTCTGTTCATTGATATGACAAGAGCGCCTGGTATAGGACGGAGTTCAGATCGTGCGATCTGAGGGCCTTTTTGTACTATCAGACATTTTGAATTTTGCAGGGTTTTTCTCTGGCCACCATCAGCCCCTTTCCTGTCCTTTCCTATTTTAGTCAGGGGGGGCCTCACCTTTTGCTAATCCTATCATCTATCTGTGTATTGTGTTTTCCTATATCACCTCAGTCTTTGAATGTGGGGGGGCTTGGTATAACTTTGTCTGTTTTCTGAGGCAGAGAGTTATTCATCTTTCCTTCCTTTAGGATAGTTAGTTCTCCGGCTGGGTTCGCGGTGCACAGGATGTTAGTTCACCCCTCGCCTACTTCTAGTGTTGATGGTTAGTAAGGGGATGGCGGCCAGATTAGTTGCCAATGCTCTTGTCACCTTTTACCAATGAGTTATGGTGGTCTTCCATGGTTCCGGATCATAACACAAATTCCTCCATCTTAAAAATGAGGGGAGTACCTGTGATAGGTCTACTGCAACATGTGATCCAAAATGTAACCAGCAGGCTAGCAGAAATTAACTCCTGCTAGTCTGATCACTAATGAGCACACAGCTGGTCGATGCCTGAGCCTGCCTGTGCAACTCAAAAGCACCAGAGAAAGTATTGTGAGGAGTGTCAGTCTGTGGTCTGAACAGCATCTGATGCCGCCATGACACTCTGCGAGTTTAGAGCCAAACACTGTGTGACAATTCTTCACTGAATAATTTTTTACTAGCAAGGAAATGCTATTGCATATTGTACAATGATCTATGAGTATGAAATAAATATGTAATAGTTCAACAACCCTTTTAATGTACCAACCGTTTTTTCTGAATTCCGTGTAGAGACTTCTTATTCAGCTTATGGGATTTTAAAGGGTTATTCCCAAAATCGCATTTATTTTTTTCACAAAGTACAGGAAATGCACACTTATTAATATTTTGACTAAGCCCAACATAACATTTCCTTTTTTTTTGTACCTTTTGTGTCTTGTTTTCATTTCTATCTGCACCTTGGTGCATCCTGCTTCACATAGCTGAATGGGTAGTCCTATTTTTATCAGTTAAAATTACATTTCCCAGCAGCAGTTTCTCCCCCCCAGTGCTGCAAGACCTCTCCTGTAAGTCCTGACTAGCCACACCAGTATCCCACTAGCTACCGTAATCTAAGTGTAGAATTCACTTTAAGGCTGGTTTCAGACGTCCATGTTTTAGGTACGTGTGGCATCCATTTTTAACATGGATGCCACATGTACCCATGTTATTATTTGCTGATACTCACACGGACCATGTGACCTCTCATGACCCCGCATGCACACACGCAGGCATGTCCGTTTTTTCTCCGGCAGCACGAGTGTCACAAGGATTGCACACTTTATGTGATCTGTGTGACATCAGTGTGACACATACCGGAGAAAACACGGGTCTTTTTAATAAAAATATTTTCTATATTTATCTGTATCCAGTGATGCTGTCTCCGGCTCTGCTGCCTCCCGTTCCTGACCCCCGCTCATTAGACTCATCACTGAATATTCACTGTAGTGAAGAGCTGGAAGCCGGAACATCGCTGGGGACTTCAGTGCCGGGGACCGCATCGCTGGGTGAGTATACAGCAGAGTGTGTGTGTGTGTGTGTGTTCAGTGTATACATGCATGAGCGCTATGTGTGTATATGTGCTCGGTGTATCCATGTGTGTCTGCTATGTGTGTATACATATGTGTGTATATGTGCTCAGTGTATATGTGTGTGGTGAGAACCTGGAAGCCGGAGTATCGCGGCGACAGCATCGGGGACTCATCACAGTTCCCAATGAACTCTGATGAACCCGTGAAGCTGTAGCTCGAGTGTCGCGGGGGTCATCAGGATGTCATCAGAGTTCATTGGGAACTCCGATGACCTCCTGGATGTCACTGTGCTTGCAGAATACTCACCTTTCCCCGCGATGTTGTCCTCAGCGGTGCTGTACCCAGCGCTGTCCCCGTGATGCTCCGGCTTCCAGGTCCTGAGTGCGGTGAATAATCAATGAAATATAATGAGCGGGGGTCAGGAGCGGGAGGCAGCAGAGCCGAAGAAAGCAGGTAAATATGGAAAATCTTTTTATTTCACAGACCCGTGTTTTCTCCTGTACCTGTCACACATATGCAAACACAGATGTCACACATGTGACACATGTATGACACACGCATGACCATAACCATGCGTGTGACTGGTATCTTATTTTACGCGGATGTCTGATACCGGCCTAAGATTGTATGCACTCACTTCTCTTGTATAGTTACCCTCATGACCGATTTTTATCTTCAACCACTTACATCCTATAGCTGTGTGTGTTTTTACATAATTGTCAGCTGGAACTGGTTTTGTCACAGCTCAACCCTCCTGCACTTCTCTACAACTGCAGTGCAAAGTTGTTTGTTGCCTGCGGCCGACCGATCAATAATGTGAAATTGCAAATGCAGCTATATTGACGCATATGGCAAAAGATAATCTTCTGTCGTATGTATCATTTGAGTAGCATTGTAATTCACATCACTGGTCTATCAGCAGTAGGAGACTCCTTTCAGCCTCCTCCTGCAGTATATTTCTCATTTGCCTGTATACTGTCCCCTCCTGCAGTTTCTTTTCTTTCAGCCCCTTGTAAGCAGTCCCATACCTCAGTACATCACTTCTTTCAGCCCCTTTATGCAGAGCCCATCCTGCAGTAAATCAGTTTTCTTAGCTTTTCTAAATACAGTTCGGAGTGAGTGTATAGAGCGGGTTCAAAGCCTGAGCCCGCCCCATTCCCGGCAGAAGATGGCTGTATTAGGTATCCATTATCTGCCCTAGTGGTGTGGAACTGAGCTTCACCCTCTGCTGTTAACCTCTTAAATGCCACTGTTTTTAAAGTAAGTGATCATCTGGCCTTTTTTTGTATGTCTCTCTTCACAGACTTAGCAGCTATGACTCCGCTCGGTCAGAGGCAGTGCTCACAGCTCAGCACTCTGCAGCTCAGCACAAACTTCAGTTGAACACTCTATTTGTGGAGCCTTTTTCTGCTCAACTTGGATCATTCTACCTAGCCCTGGGAGAGCTGGACACCGTGGATGGTGAGTTCACGTGTGTGAGCATTAATTCACGTTTACACCCTTTCCAAGGTAACCTTGGTACTGACACTTTTGTTTTCCAGAGGTGCATCCTGTTCTTTGTACTCGCCTGCTGACCTGCATTGAGGGTGTAGACCTTTCCCTTTTACAGAATGCAGTAGAAGAACAGAGAAGATACTTTCAAGAGAGAGAAGCAGCCAAAATAAACACTTAAACCCCCTTTTAGGATATGGGCTTATTGTATGTGTCATTTAGCCTTTGATGTTTTCCATAAGTAAGTAGACATTGATCTAATTGTATGGAATATTCTTCTTGACAAAAGAGCCAAGTGGAGGCTAAGCAGATGTTTTATATACTCTAAGGGTACCTTCACACTTAGCGATGCAGCAGCGATCCGACCAGCGATCTGACCTGGTCAGGATCGCTGCTGCATCGCTACATGGTCGCTGGTGAGCTGTCAAACAGGCAGATCTCACCAGCGACCAGTGAACAGCCCCCAGCCAGCAGCGACGTGCAAGCGACGCTGCGCTTGCACGGAGCCGCCGTCTGGAAGCTGCGGAGACTGGTAACTAAGGTAAACATCGGGTATGGTTACCCGATGTTTACATTAGTTACCAGTGCACACCGCTTAGCTGTGTGTGCAGGGAGCAGGGAGCCGCGCACACTGAGCGCTGGCTCCTTGCTCTCCTAGCTACAGTACACATCGGGTTAATTAACCCGATGTGTAATGCAGCTACATGTGCAGAGAGCAGGGAGCCGCACACACTGCTTAGCGCTGGCTCCTTGCTCTCCTAGCTGCTGTACACATCGGGTTAATTAACCCGATGTGTACAGCAGCTACATGTGCAGAGAGCCGGCAGCACAGGCAGCGTGAGAGCTGCAGAGGCTGGTAACTAAGGTAAATATCGGGTAACCACCTTGGTTACCCGATGTTTATCTTGGATACAACTTACCTCAGCTGTCAGACGCCGGCTCCTGCTCCCTGCTCGCTTCATTTGTCGCTCTCTTGCTGTCACACACAGCGATCTGTGTGTCACAGCAGGAGAGCGGCTTTGAAGAAAACGAACCAGGGCTGTGTGTAACGAGCAGCGATCTCGCAGCAGGGGCCAGATCGCTGCTCAGTGTCACACACAGCGAGATCGCTAATGAGGTCACTGCTGCGTCACAAAAAGCGTGACTCAGCAGCGATCTCGGCAGCGAGCTCGCTGTGTGTGAAGCACCCCTAAGTCTGGAAAGAAGTGACCTAGGTAGGTTATATGTCACATTTGTTTCCAGAGATTTCTGTATCTACTTGTACAAGGCGTGCTGCATATTTCAGCAGCTATTTGGCTTTAGGGATAGGATTGCTTCCAATTACTATAGTATAAAGACTAATGAGTCTGAGTCTTTTCTTTTTGTAAATCCTCGAAATATCTTATGTAATTAAACTTGTCTGTTGGCAAAGTGACATGAGCCAGTTAACATCAAAGAAAAAATGAGTGTTCCCCATTGTAATTATTCATAATACAGTGCATTAAATTTGGTAATACAAATAAAGTGAAATCTTTTCAGAAGAACACATCCCATGAGGATTAGATCTTTATGTGATTGATTTATATTAAAAGGAACCTGTCACCAGATTTGGGGCCTATAAGCTGTGGCCACCTCCAGTGGGCTCTTATATACAACATTCTAACATGCTGTAAATAAGAGCCCAGGCCGCTGTGTAGCACAAAAAAGCACTTTATAATACTCACCTAACAGGCGGTGCGGTGCAGACTGGTCAGATGGGTGGCGCCGTTCTCCGGGACCGGCGCCTCCTCTTTCGGCCATCTTTGTTCTCCTTCTTCTGAAGTCGGCGTGCATGACGTGTCCTACATCATACACCCTCGCGGGTATTGAAGTCCCGCGCAGGCGCACTTTGATTTGTCCTGAGCAGGGCAGATCAAAGCATGTAAGTGCTCCTGCACAGGTCCTCAATATCAGCATGTGTGGATGACGTAGGACGCGTCATGCACGCCGGCTTCAGAAGAAGGAGGACTAAGATGGCCAAAAGAAGAGGCATCGGTCCCGGAGAATAGCGCCACCCATCTGACCAGTTTGCACCACACCAACCCCCTAGATGAGTATTATAAAGCGTTTTCTTTTTCGCTCCTAATTGGGAGACCCAGACAATTGGGTGTATAGCTACTGCCTCCGGAGGCCGCACAAAGTACTACACTTAAAAGTGTAAGGCCCCTCCCCTTCTGGCTATACACCCCCCCCGTGGGAGCACGGGTCCCTCAGTTTTTGCTTTGTGCGAAGGAGGTCAGACACGCACGCATAGCTCCACTGTTTAGTCAGCAGCAGCTGCTGACTATGTCGGATGGAAGAAAAGAAGGCCCATATAGGGCCCCCAGCATGCTCCCTTCTCACCCCACTTTCTGTCGGCGGTGTTTGTTAAGGTTGAGGTACCCATTGTGGGTACGGAGGCTGGAGCCCACATGCTGATTCCTTCCCCACCCCCATTAGGGCTCTGGGTGAAGTGGGATTTACCGGTCTCCAGGCACAGGAGACCGTGCTCCATCCACAGCCCCTGGAGAAGCCGCTGGATATGGAGCTGAGTATCGTCAGGGACATGGCCCTGCTCCGTCAAGGTACTCTGTGTCCCCGTGCATACGCGCGCACACCGCAGCATTGCTGGGTGTGTTAGTGCGCCGGGGACATCAGCGCTGCTGCGCTTGTGCCATTTCCTCACTACAGCTCGGCTGAGTGGGTAGATCAGGGCGAACGGTCGCGCCGGCCGCTGGGGTCAGTCGCACTGTGACACGGCTGGGACTTGTGGTGCGCCGGGGACTTCCGCGCTGGCCATGCATATATCTCGGCCGCGCTTATTACTACAGTCCCCGGCTTTTGCGGCCTAGTTCGTCTCGTGCCCGCCTCCGCACCTGCCAGTCAGGAGGAGGGCGGGACGCTGTACAGAGCATCAGCGCTGAGGGCTGGAGTCTTTTTTACATACTCCAGCCCTCACACTAGGCACAGGGGGACGCAGTTTCCCGCACTTTTGTCTGTGGCACGCCCACGGTCCGCCCCTCTTCACAGGACGCCGGCAGCCATTCCTGCCTGCACGCTGAGCTGCAGAGGGGAGACGGGGAGACCCAGACACGGGATTCTACGGCCTCATACCCGCTGTTCAGTGGGCGGTAAGCAGCCCTCAAGGGCTCACCCCCACTTGTGCCGTTTGTGTACCTGGTATTTTGTGTTTGCAAATACTGACACTGTACGGTCGCTGGTGTTCTCGGCTATATACCCTCCTAGATTACAAGGAGGCAACAGCATGTCGTCCGCAAAACGCAAGGGTGCCAAGGCACAGACGTTATATGCTGCCTGTACCGCATGTGGGACTGCTCTACCGGCAGGTTCCACTGACCCCCATTGTGTGCAGTGCTCGGCCCCTGTGACACTTGCACAGCCGGGGCCTCTGCTAGACGTGACCCAGGGTATACCACCTGTGAATGCTGTCCAGGTGACAGGAACGGAGTTTGCAGCTTTTGCTGACAGATTGTCTATGACTATGTCTAAAATTCTTGAAACATTGCAGTCTAGACCAGTAACTCAGACCACGGACACTGTTGAATCATTGCTCCCTGGTCCCCCTCAACTGGAACACTTCCGTGCTCCGGGGGTGTCACACGCACCCCAGGGTGACGTCTCTGACTCGGACGACAGTCCCAGACACCCTAAACGGGCTCGCTATGAGGGGCCCTCAACTTCGTCTCACTGGTCAGGATCCCAGTGGGATGAATCTATGGGTGATGAGGCGGATGTAACTGACCAGGATTCTGATCCTGGGACCGCTCTCAATCTGGATACACCGGATGGTGACGCCATAGTGAATGATCTTATAGCGTCCATCAATAAGATGTTAGATATTTCTCCGTCAGCTCCTCCTGCGGAGGAGTCAGCTTCACGGCATGAGAAATTCCATTTCAGATATCCCAAGCGTAAATTAAGCTCTTTTCTGGACCACGCTGACTTTAGAGACGCAATCCAGAAACACCACGCTTATCCTGATAAGCGGTTTTCCAAACGGCTTAAAGATACACGCTATCCTTTCCCCCCTGACGTGGTCAAGGGCTGGACCCAGTGTCCCAAGGTGGATCCTCCAATCTCCAGGCTTGCAGCTAGATCCTTAGTTGCAGTAGAAGATGGAGCGGCACTTAAAGATGCCACTGATAGACAGATGGAGCTCTGGTTGAAATCCATCTATGAAGCTATTGGAGCGTCGTTGGTGCCAGCATTTGCAGCCGTATGGGCACTCCAAGCTATTTCAGCTGGGCTTACGCAAGTCGACTCAGTCACACGTACATCTGCTCCGCAGGTGGCACCATTGACCTCTCAAATGTCTGCATTCGCGTCTTACGCGATTAATGCTGTCCTAGACTCTACGAGCCGTACGGCGGTGGCGTCAGCCAACTCCGTGGTTTTACGTAGAGCCCTATGGTTGAGAGAATGGAAGGCAGATTCGGCTTCCAAGAAGTGCTTAACCAGTTTGCCTTTTTCTCGTGACCGATTGTTTGGTGAGCGTTTGGATGAAATCATTAAACACTCCAAGGGTAAGGATTCATCCTTACCTCAACACAGACAAAACAAACCCCAACAAAGGAGGGGTCAGTCTGGTTTTCGGTCCTTTCGAGGCTCAGGCAGGTCCCAATTCTCCTCGTCCAAAAGGACTCAAAAGGATCAGAGAGGCTCAGATTCTTGGCGGACTCAATCACGCCCAAAAAAGACAGCAGGAAGAACCGTTACCAAGACGGCTTCCTCATGACTCTCAGCCTCCTCTCTCCGCATCCTCGGTCGGTGGCAGGCTCTCCCGCTTTGGCGACATTTGGCTGTCACAGGTCAAAGACCGTTGGGTGAGGGACATTCTGTCTCACGGGTACAGGATAGAGTTCAGCTCTCGTCCTCCAACTCGTTTCTTCAGAACTTCTCCACCGCCCGACCGGGCCGATGCTCTGCTGCAGGCGGTGGCCGCTCTAAAGGCGGAAGGAGTGGTGACTTCCGTTCCTCTTCAGGAACAAGGTCACGTTTTTTACTCCAATTTGTTTGTGGTGCCAAAGAAGGACGGGTCGTTTCGTCCCGTCCTGGATCTAAAGTTGCTCAACAAACACGTAAAAACCAGGAGATTCCGGATGGAATCTCTCCGCTCCGTCATCGCCTCAATGTCTCAAGGAGATTTCCTAGCATCAATAGACATCAAAGATGCTTATCTCCACGTACCGATTGCGCCAGAGCATCAGCGTTTTCTACGCTTCGTTATAGGAAGCGAACACCTGCAGTTCGTAGCGCTTCCTTTCGGGCTGGCAACAGCCCCTCGGGTCTTCACCAAGGTCATGGCAGCAGTAGTAGCAGTCCTGCACTCACAGGGTCACTCTGTGATCCCGTATCTGGACGATCTGCTGATAAAGGCACCCTCTCTAGAGGCATGCCAACACAGTCTGAACGTGGCACTGAAGACTCTCCAGAGGTTCGGGTGGATTGTCAACTTTTCAAAGTCAAATCTAACCCCGACCCAATCACTAACATATCTTGGCATGGAGTTTCATACTCTCTCAGCGATAGTGAAACTTCCACTGGACAAGCAGTGCTCGCTGCAGACAGGGGTGCAATCTCTTCTTCAGAGCCAGTCGCACTCCTTGAGGCGCCTCATGCATTTCCTAGGGAAAATGGTGGCAGCAATGGAAGCAGTCCCTTTCGCGCAGTTTCATCTGCGCCCTCTACAATGGGACATTCTCCGCCAATGGGACGGGAAGTCGACGTCCCTCGACAGGGATGTCTCCCTCTCTCAGACAGCCAGGGACTCTCTCCGGTGGTGGCTTCTTCCAACCTCATTGTCAAAGGGAAGGTCGTTTCTACCCCCATCCTGGGCGGTGGTCACGACAGATGCGAGCCTATCAGGGTGGGGAGCAGTGTTTCTTCACCACAGGGCTCAGGGTACGTGGACTCAGAAAGAGTCCACCCTTCAGATCAATGTTCTGGAAATCAGAGCAGTTTTTCTTGCCCTGCGAGCCTTCCAACAGTGGCTGGCAGGCAAGCAGATCCGGATTCAGTCGGACAATTCCACAGCGGTGGCGTACATCAACCACCAAGGGGGAACACGCAGTCGGCAAGCCTTCCAGGAAGTCCGGCGGATTCTGACGTGGGTGGAAGACACAGCATCCACCATATCCGCAGTTCACATCCCAGGCGTGGAAAACTGGGAAGCAGACTTTCTAAGTCGCCAGGGCATGGACGCAGGAGAATGGTCCCTCCACCCGGACGTGTTTCAGGAGATCTGTCGCCGCTGGGGGATGCCGGACGTCGACCTGATGGCGTCACGGCACAACAACAAGGTCCCGGTTTTCATGGCACGGTCTCACGATCACCGAGCTCTGGCGGCAGACGCCTTAGTTCAAGATTGGTCGCAGTTCCAGCTACCTTATGTGTTCCCACCTCTGGCATTGTTGCCCAGAGTGCTCCGCAAAATCAGGTCCGACTGCCGCCGCGCCATTCTCGTCGCTCCAGACTGGCCAAGGAGGTCGTGGTACCCGGATCTGTGGCATCTCACAGTAGGCCAACCGTGGGCGCTACCAGACCGTCCAGACTTGCTGTCTCAAGGGCCGTTTTTCCATCTGAATTCCGCGGCCCTGAACCTGACTGTGTGGCCATTGAGTCCTGGATCCTAGGGACCTCAGGTTTATCTCATGAAGTTGTTGCCACCATGAGACAGGCTAGGAAACCATCCTCCGCCAAGATCTACCACAGGACGTGGAAGATATTCCTATCTTGGTGCTCTGCCCAGGGAGTTTCTCCCTGGCCATTTGCATTGCCTATTTTTCTTTCCTTCCTGCAGTCTGGGTTGGAAAAAGGTTTGTCGCTTAGCTCCCTTAAAGGTCAAGTTTCCGCGCTATCCGTATTTTTTCAGAAACGCCTAGCGCGACTTCCTAAGGTACGCACGTTCCTGCAAGGGGTTTGTCATATCGTTCCCCCTTACAAGCGGCCATTGGAACCCTGGGATCTGAACAAGGTTCTAATTGCTCTCCAGAAGCCGCCTTTCGAGCCTATGAAGGAGATTTCTTTTTCTCGGCTTTCACAGAAAGTGGCTTTTCTAGTGGCGGTCACGTCTCTTCGGAGAGTGTCCGAGCTGGCGGCGTTATCTTGCAAATCTCCCTTCCTGGTGTTTCACCAAGATAAGGTAGTTCTGCGTCCAATACCAGAGTTTCTTCCCAAGGTGGTATCTTCCTTTCATCTCAATCAGGATATCACTTTACCATCCTTGTGTCCGCATCCAGTTCACCAATTTGAAAAGGGTTTGCATCTGTTGGACCTGGTGAGAGCACTCAGGATCTACATTTCCCGCACGGCGCCTATGCGCCGTTCGGATGCACTCTTTATCCTGGTCGCTGGTCAGCACAAAGGGTCGCAAGCTTCCAAATCCACCCTTGCGCGGTGGATCAAGGAACCAATTCTTCACACCTACCGTTCTGCTGGGCTTCCGATTCCATCTGGACTGAAGGCCCATTCTACCAGAGCCGTGGGTGCGTCCTGGGCATTACGGCATCAGGCTACGGCTCAGCAGGTGTGCCAGGCGGCTACCTGGTCGAGTCTGCACACTTTTACCAAGCATTATCAGGTGCATTCCTACGCTTCGGCGGATGCCAGCCTAGGTAGACAAGTCCTTCAGGCGGCGGTGGCCCACCTGTAAGAAAGGGCTGCTTGACAGCCCTATCACGAGGTATTCTTTTACCCACCCAGGGACTGCTTTTGGACGTCCCAATTGTCTGGGTCTCCCAATTAGGAGCGAAAAAGAAGAAGGGAATTTTGTTTACTTACCGTAAATTCCTTTTCTTCTAGCTCCAATTGGGAGACCCAGCACCCGCCCTGTTTTTTTCTTAGGGTATTTGTTTTTCGGGTGCACATGTTGTTCATGTTGATAAGTTGTGTTCTCCGATATTATCTATCGGATTGAATTTGTTTTTGAAACAGTTATTGGCTTTCCTCCTTCTTGCTTTTGCACTAAAACTGAGGGACCCGTGCTCCCACGGGGGGGTGTATAGCCAGAAGGGGAGGGGCCTTACACTTTTAAGTGTAGTACTTTGTGCGGCCTCCGGAGGCAGTAGCTATACACCCAATTGTCTGGGTCTCCCAATTGGAGCTAGAAGAAAAGGAATTTACGGTAAGTAAACAAAATTCCCTTCTTTTATGTTCTACACAAAGGCCTGGGCCCTTATATACAACATGTTAAAATGCTGCATACAAGGGCCCAAAGGTGGTGGCCGCAGTTTATAGTGACCAAATCTGGTGGCAGGTTCCCTTTAAATCTTTGTACACTGACTCTGAATCCAACCTCTGACCACGCTTATTAAAGGAAATCTGTCTCTAGGGTTTTGCTATGTAATCTGAGAGTAGCATGATGTATGGGCTGACACCCTAATTTCATCAATGTGTCACTTGCTTGTCTCATTGCTGTTATTTTGATACAATGAATGTCTTCTTTAATGCAGATCTACTAGATCCTGTGTATAACCCCATACCACTGATTGGTAGATTTCTGTGTACACTGTATGTTAAGAGAAAGCTGATAATCAGTGGTTGGGACTGAGTTGCACAGAGCAGTTGACCAGTAGGCACAAGACTCCTAGTCTGGCAGTGATAATCTCCTGCTAATAAAACATATTTTATTGAAAAACAGCCTAGTAAGTGACATATCGCTGGAATCAGGCTCTCAGCCTCTACATCATGCTGCTCTCAAATTACATAGAACAAAACCTGCTGACAGATTGCCTTAAAGCGTGCTATTTCTGGTATCCCAGCACTTCTCAGATTTGCAGTGTGAAATTTTTAGGTAATTTGTTTCCTTAAAGTTGAGTGAAAAATTTGAGTGTTTTATATTGAACATATTTGGCCTCAAATCCTATTTGATTTATTTACACCTCAAAGATAATAAATGTATTGATAGATAATATTTAGATTTTATTAATGATCAATGACTTAAGGCGGCGTTACACGCTACAACTTATCTGACGATATGTCGTCGGGGTCACGGATTCCGTGATGCACATCCGGCATCGTTAGCGACGTCGTTGCGTGTGACACCTACGTGCGACTCCGAACGATCGCAAATAGGGTGAAAATCGTTGATCGTTGACACGTCGTTCAGTTTCAAAATATTGTTCATCAATTGGAACACAGCAGACATATTGATACGTTTGACACCCTGCAAACGACGAACAACATCCACACGACCGCCTTGGTCAAACAATATATCGCTGAACGATTTTGCGTCGCTTGTGAGATCGTTACGTGTGACCGCTAATAAACGAGCTATGTGCGATCTCGGCAAATTGTAACTACGATCTGGGCGTGTCACATCGCTAATGAGATCGTCAGATAAATCGCAGCGTGTAACGGGGTCTTTACACAGCTATATCTGTCATACACTAGGTTTTTTAAATGATTAGCTAACCACCAAGAATTCATGGGACAGCTTCCATTTTTCCAATCTGAATGATGACCTCGTGTTTTGTGTACCAAAAGTTTGGAGGTTTATTTTTTCTTTCTTTTTTATGTTCAACCCGGTTCTAGTAGATAAAACGGCATGACATTTGTAGCAGTAACCGGCCATTACAAGTGTAAGTGTAAAAAACAGACTCTCTCATTTCGATATAATAAAGATAAGTTCCCGTTTATTGAGCGGCACAAGACATACAATATACACCACAGGCATAATTTCTCCCTCAGAGGAACAATATCATTATTAAAAAGGGTACACTTACATAGCAGAAAATAAAAACACAGATATAACGGCAACCATCACCACTAGTACTTGTAGGATGTCAAGGAAGGTACAACATTCACAGGGCGGTATACAGCATGCTGAAAGCTCTCTGATGCTCCTTGGAGGAGAAGCAGGCCACTGACTGGGTCTTTCCGGCATCGTGCTATGGCCTCCTTGTAGTTCACCTTCTCTTTAGTTGAAGGATCTACGAGGTTCTTTTCATATGTGGACTCATCTTGGACCTGAGCAGCCAGTTCTTTGGTTATCAGACCCTGCTCTGTTGCTTCTGCCAGTGGAATTCTGCCTGTCTTTTTGGGATCAATTAAGCCACCTGTAAGATGCTGAACTACTAGGTATGGCATGGCTGTCTCCTTGGACATTAGACCCTTCTGCACAGCCTCGCCTACTGACAAGCGCTTTTTGGTGACTGGGTCCTCAACACCTGTAAAAGCTTTCTGGGCATTAAATAGGCTCTGTGGATTGCTGCTATCTATCACCCCCCTGTCTATTGCTTTATTAACTGAATACCTGTCCTTGCTAATGATGTCAACTATACCCCCTGTAGCTGCTTGTGCTTCCAGAAGCTTCTGACCAGTTGCGGGATCTAACAGTTTTCTTGTTATTGCACTCCTGACTGTGCATTTGCCGTCTGTGTTGGTATCATACACACCAGCAATGGGAAAGCTGTCATCATGGAAAACTTTTGGTGCACTTTGTGTGAAGAAGCTACGACTTTGGGATTGGCTTGTGGGGGAGGTGGCTGGGGACTTGGATCCAATTATAGATCCAATTGACATTGATTGCGGCTTGTTCTCTCCAGCCACAAGTAAGGCAAATTCTGAAATTGGGAGTTTTCCATCTCGATATAATTGCAGCTCTTCTTTTGTAATTTTTCTAGATCTTAGAGCATCTTCGATAGAATATTGCTTGCCACTCTTTTTATCTAGTAGAACAGAAATTTCACCACTGGAGCCCATTGTAGAAATCTCTTCCCAGTCACACTCCAACTCTTGCAACTGAATATACTGATGACGGTCTATTATGCCTCTCTTATAAGCTTCATATGGTGACATTTCCTTACCATTGTCAGGATCCAAGATGGATATTTTTGTGGAGACGTTAGTTTCCCTCATTTGTGTCTCTTGATTGCGCTCCTCACGGTTTACACGTGACACCAGATCTCTGATATTTCTTTCTTTTTCATAAATGCAATCTTTTTCTTTTAGAATTTTGGATTCCAAGAGAGAGAGCTCTTGTCCCAGCTGCATCTTCTTTTGACGGTCATTTTCTGCTTTTTGCGTCAGCAACTCTGATTCTTTGCTTAAGAACACACTCTTTTGCTGCTGCTGCCTCCTTAGTTCTAATAATTCCTTTTCTATGGATGACTTTTCTTGTTGTGCTTGGAGTCTGGACTTTTGAAGATCAGTTTCTTCCTTTGACCATGTGTTTTTCATGGCACCTACCCTTTCAATCTTTTCTTTCAGTCTTCTGCACTCATCTTCCATGTCTTGCTTTGCAATACGCTCCTTATTACACATCTCCCGTAATCTGGTCCACTCATTCTCCAGCACTTTATCCTTCTCCACTCTAATAACTTCCTTGTAAATTGTTTTTTCTAATGACTTCTCCCTCTGTAAGATATCAACTTTGACCTGCAGATTTTTGCATTCTCTATCAATGTTGAGTATCTGTGTCCTTTCCTTATCCAGTTCACTACGTAGAGCATTAGCTGATTGTTCTAATATGGGGTCCTTTTCCACTTTAACTACTTCTTCCATTACAATCTTCTCCTGTACTGGTGGTGGGCTTTCTTCAATTTCCTTTATTCTAAGAGTGATCTGCCTCAACTCTTTTTCTGCAGTCAATTTCTTATCTCTTTCTTCCTGGAAATTCAGGAGTCTCTCCTTCTCTTCCACTTGGGTACGTAGCTGTTGTACCTCACGTTCCAGGCGACGCCTGTTTCCAACCTCTTCGTCTAGAGTTCTGTTTAATCTATAGTGTTCTTCTGCTACCTTAGGATCCTTCTGTAAATGAACTACCTCTTGAACCACTACCCGCTCTTCTGGTTTCCGTCTTTCTAGCAACATGTACTTGCTTTGTAGGTCATAAACTAGATCTTCCACTTCTCTTCTGTTCTGGGATTCATTGCGCACTTCTTGACGCAGTTGCTCTGCCTCTCTTATCAGTACTGGGTCATTTTCATACTTAACAATCTCTTTGTTCACAACCTTTGTTTCTACCTTTGACCGTTCTTGTTTCCAGTCATCTCTCTCCTTGCTTAACTTGGATTTTTGGTCTTGATACCTGTTGTTTGTGGACTCCAGGTCTTTAATTTGTGACTTCACTCTTTCAATTTCTTTCATAACTTCTGGGCTTTTCTCTAACTTAACAATTTCTTGAACAATTTCTTTATACTCCACCACCGGCTTTTGTGATCTCAGCACAAACATTTCACTTTGTGTTGTGTTGAGTTCTTTTTCAAAGGAAGATTTTTTGGAATTGACCTGTTGCAAAGCAATTTTCAGCCTGGCAATTTCTTTTTCTGTCTCAGGCTGGACAACATACACTTCATTGACTCGTTCCTTTATCTCTACCTTTGGTTTTTGCTTCTCCACCACCACATATTTTGATTGCAGTTCGCTTAACTCCCGGGTCAGAGTAACACTTTTGTTACGTTCCTCTTCTATTAATGTTCTAAGCCTAGCAGCTTCCTTTAGAATTTCTGGATCTTGCTCTACTTTCTTTACTTCCTTCACAATGACTTTGGGTTCTACTGACTCAATTAGTCTCTCCAGTTCTTCAGTCTTAGTTCTAAGTTTCACAATGTTTTCTTGAAGAGACCTTCTGCGGAAGCTCTCATCATCAATCTGCAATTGTAGTGCCTTAGTAGCCTTTAACATCTCGGGATCCCTCTCGACTTTAACTACCTCCTTCAGTACCACTTTTTCTTTCACATTAGGTTGTTTCTGCTCTAGTACCATTACTTCCATTCTCAGGCGCTCTAACTCTAGTGTGATAGAATTGTTCTCTTCTTTTAGTTGTTTTATCTCTTTTCTGAGGGTTTGGGCCTGAGCCTCTAGATTGGCATCTCTCTCTATCTCTGTCACTTCTTTTGTTAATAGCTGTGGTTTGATGTTCTTTCTCTGGTTTTCCAGAGTAACCAACTTCTTGCTAACCACCTCTATCTCAGACTGTGTGCTTTCCCTTTCACTTGAGGCACTATTTGCTTGGTTCTTCAGAGTTGCTAGTTCACTCTCCAGCCTGGGTTCTCTGTAGTATTGCACCATTTCCTTTTCTTCCAGTCTTTCCACTGGCCTCTGTGTCTTCAGCAGAAGTATCCTCTTTCTGTTTTCCTCCAGTGTCTTCTGTACTTCAGCTACCTTCCTTTTCTCCTCCTCCAGATCCTTTGACAGAGTTTCTGATTCCCTTGCTGATCGCAACGTATTCTCCGAGCGCAAGTTGTTCTGCATTGACAATTGGACTCCATCATGTGTGTCTGACTAAAGAAACAACAAGAACATCAGAGATTATTTATTCAGTAATTAAAAATTTAAAGCAAGGTAATCTATATTTTTTTCTGAACATGTATAATTGCCATCTTTAGCATCATAATTTTAATATTGAAATTCTTTTTGTGTACCCCAGCAAAATATTTTGAAGAGGTTTTTTTGCCTTTGAAGTAATAAATTGTGGATAGCTACAGACAGATCGGATGTATGGTGGCTTCTATGTATTATAAGTGGGTGAGATAATATCTTGATCAAATAATTCTTCCTATAGGTCCCAGCCCCCAACAAGATGTGGAACCAGTCTTGGGCTTGAGGAAAAAAACCCAGGGCATTTGGGCTTCTTCACACAATAATGAGATTTTTATGTCTTAAAAGAATGCCTTTCGAGGTGTTAACCCTCTTATTGAAATGAAAACAAGATACCTTACTTTTTAATTTGAAGGAGAGGATTAACCCCTCAAAACACATTATTTTAAGATCTAAAAGCCTCATTATTGTGAGAAGAAGCACGACTGCCTTGAGTTTAATTTCCTCCAGCCGACTGGCTTCACAAATGGATATCTCGGCACATTGGTTACCTTTTTACCAGCTACCACAAGCGTTCCTATTGAAGTTAGCTGCTCTGAACTTCCACATACCCATTACATGAAAAAATCAGTTGTTGCAACTTGACATAAGGTGAGAGATTTTCCAATCATTTTAAACCTACACCTCATCTTCCATATGGTACACGCACTGTGTTTGTACCTTTTGTTTTCTCTGCCTCTATACAGATACATATCTCTTAACAAGAGTAGCTAATGGCAAATATAATAAATATCTCAGCATACACATCTGTAAATTTGTACAATGATACATATATCTTCAGAATGATGTGGCACCAGATCACCTCAATGCAATCTTAAGGTGCTCATATGCATTAAGTTCCTCCAGGCAAACCAATTTTTTGTGTGTGCAGGTTTTGTTGTCCTGTTTGCAACTAAAGAAAGAAGGATCAGGCACATGGGATTCAAATGTTCTATTAGTGATGAGCGAGCACTACCATGTTTGGGTGCTCCGTACTCAGAACGAGCAGTTGGATGCTCAGACGGGCATGACTCTAGTGCCTGAGTATAATGGAAGTCAATGGGGCACTCAAGCATTTTTCTGCTAGACTTCCCAAAAAATGCTCAAGTCCCACATTGACTTAAGCCTGCTTTACACTGTACGATCTATCGTGCAATTTCACGATCAATCGTACCCACCCCGGTCGTTTTTGGTTCATGGGCAATTAGTTGCCCGTGGCGCACAAAGTCATTAACCCCCGTCACACTCACCTGCTGTGCGACATCGCTGTGGGCGGCGAACATCCTCTTCCTGAACGGCGTCACAGCGACGTCACACAGCTGCCGGCCAATAGAAGCGAAGGGGCGGAGATGAGCGGGACGTAAACATCCCGCCCACCTCCTTCCGCATAGCCGGCGGGTGCCACGGGACGGAGGTAAGCTGCTGTTCATCGTTCCCGGGGTATCACGTGGAGCGGTGTGTGCTACCCCAGGAACGATGAGCAACCGGCACCATTTTAATTAAACGAGATTATGAAACCGAGCGACGATTACACGACTCACGAGATGTGAGCGATACTGCGTCGCTCGGAGGTGTCACACAGCCCGACGTCGCAAGCGATGCCGGATGTGCGTCACAAAAACCGTGACCCCGACGATCTATCGCATGATAGATCGTCTCGTGTAAAGCACCCTTTACATTATACTTGGTACTCGAGTCACTCCCATCCGAGCATTCAACTGCTTGTTACGAGAACCGAATACCCGAGCATGGTAGTATGCGCTCATCACTAGTGCCAAGCCACTCTTACAGCAGATAAGCCTATGCTAAAAGTGGCTGGAGGTAGCTTGTTTTCCTCTACCTTTTGAGAAGAGTAGAGTTTGTATCTTTATGGAGGAGTCAAGGGTAATAGCTGTATGACAGTTTTTTAAAGTGTATGGACATCTTAAGAGCTATGCAACCCCATTTCCAAAAAAGTTGGGACTCTGTGTAACATACAAAGGGCCTGATATCACGAGCATCCAATATTTACCATTTGGCCTTGTCCTTTGTACACATGGATTTCTGCAGCATCTCTGAATCTTTTGATAATATGCAATGTGAGTGGTGAGATATTCAAAGTCTTTATAATTTTACAGTGACAAGACTCATATGTGATAACAACTAGGGAATAACAAAATACATGCACATAGGCTATCCCTATAAAACTTAAATACTTTATTAAATCACTTAAAACCACACCGTGATTACTAAAAGTGCACAGGATAGATTGCTAGCCCTCAATAGCTGCACCTATCTGTGCACTGCCTTACAGCGGGGGTTGGCACCCTAAAAATGCGATGTGGCGCCCCCACTCCGCAACGACTTTCCCTGCTGCCCCTGAAGTCCCTGCCGGAAAAAAGGTGCAGTGCCTAAGATAAGTGCACTTATCTTAGGCACTGCACCTTTTTTCCAGCAGGGACCTCAGGGGCACTTATCTTAGGCACTGCACCTTTTTTCCGGCAGGGACTTCAGGGACAGCAGGGAAAGTCATCGCGGAGTGGGGGCGCCACATCGCATTTTTAGGGTGCCAACCCCCGCTGTAAGGCAGTGCACAGATAGGTGCAGCTATTGAGGGCTAGCAATCTATCCTGTGCACTTTTAGTAATCACGGTGTGGTTTTAAGTGATTTAATAAAGTATTTAAGTTTTATAGGGTAGTCTATGTAATTTTACAGTGAGGAATATTTTTTTTTTAACTGTACTATTTTTTTTCACGTTGGTATCCCTCTGATAATCTTTGCTTCTGGGAGACTTTCCATCTTTATCATGCATTTTTGTACATAAGGTAGTAATGTGATTTAGTTGAAAATTAGCCCTCCAGATATATTGGTATCACTTGCTTTTCCAACCACTAACCACTTAAGAATCGGGCGCTTTTTTTTTCATTTTTGTGTTTTTGTCTTTTTTTCTCCTTATTCCAAAAGCCATAACTTTTTAATTTTTCCGTCGATATAGCTGTGTGAGGGCTTATTTTTTGCGGGACGAGTTATATTTTCGAATGATTCCATTAATTTTATTATACAATGTGATGGTAAGTGGGAAAAAAATTCCAAGTGTGGCGAAATAGCAAAAAAAGTTTAAATTTTGCAATTTTTTTTTTAGTTTTTTTTACTTAGCGTTCATTTTACCATAAAACTGAGCTAACAGTGTGATACCCCAGGCTAGTATGATTACATAGATAACAAACATGTATATTTGTACATAAATAAATGTTATCTAGATAACAGCTGTTGTTCTTTACCCGTTGGGGTACTTACTTTTCCAGAATTTATGTCTATGCTGTGGATGTTTTGACATGTTATGTTTGTATGGACACTTTTGTTGCTCTTTTAAAACTTTAATAAAAGTTTAATAAAAGAGATTAAACATAAATTTTATACATAAAGTGTATATTTATGTAAATGTTTGTGTTTTCGTTAAGTGGTGAAAAAAAATCTCAAATTTTGAAAAAAACATTGCTTGTGTCACGACTTTTTGAGAGCGTACGATTTTTAACTTTTGTGATATGGAGCTGTGTGACATTCTGTTTTTTGCTCCCCAAGCTGATGTTTTTATTCATATTATGTTGGTTTATATACAGTTCTTTTGATCAACTGTTATTACATTTTTTTCTGTTGTTGCAATGGCCGAAAAACTGCAATTCTGGCGTTTCCTTGTTTTTGTTTGTTACGCTGTTTGGTGATCAGATTATTTTATTTTATATATTGATAGACCGGACCTATACAAACCTGCAATAGTCTGACCACATATTCTGTATACAGCAATGCCTGCTGTATATAGAAGAAATCACAGTCTCCTATGAATGCCAGCCACAGGCTGGTTTTCACAGGAGTACTTAGATGAAAGAAATGAGGGGTCATCAGCTGACCCTAGCTGTCATGACAACACATCGGCGTACTGTGACCGATTTGCAAGCATGCTGTTGAGGACTCAGAACAGTGCGCACCCCTGCTAGCGCGCGTTAAATGCTGCTGTCAGAGATTGGTCACCGACATTTAACAAGTTAATAGCCATGGGCAGAGTGCTGCTCCACTCCCGGCTGTTAGAGGCAGATGAAGTTTTTCAAAAGTAGTACTTACGTTTACTTAAAGGGGTTTTCCAGGACTTTGACCATTCATATTGGTGGGAATCCAACACACGACACTCCAAACGATTTAGCGGTCTGCTACTCACATAACTGTAGAATGTACACTGTGTACAGAGGCGGGACACAACAGCTCTGTACACCGTGTAGTAGAGTCGGACCCCCACCAATCTGATAGCTATTACCCAAGTTCTGAACGGTTTAGTTTGTGAAGATCTCAGCGTGTCCAAGGCATAACAATCATACACTCTGCATACAGTGCATTTTCACTGCATTATGATTTAGTTTAACAATCATGAGGGTGCTTACATTTTGGGGTCCCACTAGGTTTGCCTGGACTAATCTGGAAGGCAGTCCTAATGTTTCCCTGTTAGCTTTGTTAATTAATACAAATCCTACTATTCTGCTACTCTAAAGGATAGAGAAAGAAATGAGAAACAAAAACACAAGTTGCGAATTTTGCATTACCTTATCTAGAACCTTCTTTGCAAATTCCATTTGATTTAGTTGCTGCTTGCTCTCCACTGCTGCCTCGGTGTACCGTTTTACCAAATCTTTTTCCTGTAAAGCAAAATTAGATGGTAAGCTTGCATACCAAATTATTCTCCCGTCACTTAAATTTGGAAAAAAAGAACAACCTTGTTTTCAATGTTCTCCTGAAGGGAGGCAGCCTTGGATGTTCTTCGAGAAGATGAGGCAATGGATGGATCCAGGGTAGAGCGATATCGATCAGCCTGAGCCTCATAGTCCTGTAAGAAATGAATACATTATTAGCATGTCAGTTGTGTGTGTATATATAAATTTCTGTTTTCGGAATTCATGGACCTTTTGGGATATACTTTTGATGGGTGAGGCTCTGACCACCATCAACTCCACCTATCATCATAAAGAAAGGGCCCCTAATTCTTTGTCTAGAAGCAGGATGATCGTACTTTGTAGTGCAGTTCAGTCCTGCTTGATTCACACCTGTATGTACACTGCTGAGTTGTAAAGAGCCTGTGAGTGCTGCTGGTCCCCCATTCGGCTAATAGGGGGAAGTCTAAAGGGTAGTCAAGCGTTCCATTTGATTTCCTTTATTTAAGAAGAAATAAGTTAATACGTCTCAAAAAGGAGAAGGTGTTTATATCAATCACAGCTTGGGATTCTCTAGTAAATATTAGATTTTGGTGGTTTATAAATCATTGTGTTTTTTATTTTTTTTTTGCTTTTAGATGCAGTTGTTGCTTAAAGTGCACATACAGTAGGTTCCCTTTTAAAACAGCAGACATTTAATTTCTTCATCAGGTTACACGTTGTCTTGACGAAAAAGCAGTTGAGGCTTTAGGCCCCGTCACACTAAGCAACATCGCTAGCAACATCGCTGGTAACGAACAACTTTTGTGACGTTGCTAGCGATGTTGCTGTGTGTGACATCCAGCAACAACCTGGCCCCTGCTGTGAGGTCGTTGGTTGTTGCTGAATGTCCTGGGCCATTTTTTAGTTGTTGCTGTCCTGCTGTGAAGCACAGATCGCTGTGTGTGACAGCGAGACAGCAACAACTAATGTGCAGTGAGCAGGGAGCCAGCTTCTGCTGAGGCTGGTAACTAATGTAAACATCGGGTAACCAAGAAGCCCTGTCCTTGGTTACCCGATATTTACCTTTGATACCAGCCTCCTCCGCTCTCACTGCCTGTGCTGCCGGCTCCTGCTCTGTGCACAGATAGCTGCAGCACACATCAGGCAATTAACCCGATGTGTGCTGTAACTAGGAGAGCAAGGAGCCAGCGCTCAGTGTGCGCTGCTCCCTGCTCTGTGCACATTTAGCTGCAGCACACATCGGGTTAATTAACCTGATGTGTGCTGTAACTAGGAGACTGGGGTCTGGTCACTGGTTGCTGGTGAGCTCACCAGCAACTCGTGTAGCCACGCTCCAGCGATCCCTGCCAGGTCAGGTTGCTGGTGGGATCGCTGGAGCGTCGCAGTGTGACAGCTCACCAGCAACCTCCTAGCAACTTACCAGCGATCCCTATCGTTGTTGGGATCGCTGGTAAGTTGCTTAGTGTGACTGGACCTTTAGAGAAGCGTAATCTCAATAGCTGTCCTTGCTTCCGTATGCGTTGGAGCTTTTTATAGTACATGCAGTCACTGGCATTGTGTCTAATCTAGAATAATCTAACATGATCAGTATTTCAATTCAATGTCCACTTATCAGAAATCATGGTTTATTTAACCCCATGATGAATATTCTGGTCTTTTATTCCTTTACAGTGTCTATCTCATATAGTTTACAACAAGCATGGAAGAACTTACATTAAGAGAATTTGACAAGTCTTTGGAAATCTTCACTATGTTATTCTTCTCTGGCTCCTTCCTCTGGATCTCTTCTATCAGCCTCTGCAATGATACATGAATATACAATTATATATAACATATGTGTAATATGTTGCCTCCAGTTTAAAATTTAACAGTAGAAGCCTATGAAGCTTTGGTGTCTATAGAGACACCAAGGGACTTATCTGCCCATACTTTCCTTCCTTGTTCCCTAGACATTTCGTTCTTCTGGAGCTTGCCTATTGGTTTAGCTGGGTATTTTCCAGTCCAGGCTATTTCTGTGTCCATGACAATTTATAGTTATATATATTGTTTCATTCCTTGAAGTCCATTACTATTCATTGTTCACATTGATAACATCAACAAATGCTGAGAAGATATTTCCATACTCTTTTTAGCTGTCTGGGAAGTTTAATTTTGGATGTTCTTTTTTTGTCAGCTATTATGAAATGTATATATTTTGGCAGTGAAAATAATTTAAAACATTGAAATCAGTAACGGTACATTTTGAAGCTTATTCTTTACTAAATAATGCTTCTGATTAGCTCTAAACATTTTCACTTCCATTCAACCCCGGGCTAGTATGTAGGAAAAGGTCTTCCTATCTTTCCCCCCCCCCCCCCTCAGGTCTCTATCTCTCCCTGCCCAGGCCTCTCTCTCATTCCCCTGTTTGGGTCTCTCTCCAACGGTCCAGGTCTCTCCTCCCCCCCCGTTTGGGTCTCTCTCTCTCTTTTCCCCCGATTGCTCTCTCTCTCTCTCCCCCGCCAGGGTGTATCTCTCTCCCCCCCCCGGGGCGCTCACTCTCACCCCCTGGCCAGGTCTCTCTTGCTCTCTTCCCCCCGGGTGTCTCTCGCTCTCTCTCCCTGCCCAGGTCTCTCTCTCATTCCCCGCCTGGGTCTCTCTCTCCATCCCCGCCCGGGACTCTCTCTCCATCCCCGCCCGGGTCTCTCTCCTCCCGCTCTGGTCTCTATTGTTCCCCCCCACCTGGTTCTCTCTCCCCGCCCAAGTCCGTCTCTCTCTCTCTCCCTGCCCAGCCCTAACAGAAAAGTGAGAGAGAATATGCTGGCAGGGAAATTGAACATATCAAGTGCCTAGTGTCTGGAGTACCCTGTTACTCTATGGAGTATCTATCGAGCAGTTCCAAGCATGTGCACTCATCACTACTATGTATGAAGAGTTTCTCCTTGTACCTTCCTTATTTATTTTCTATGCATACCCCCTTACCTTCTGGCTTTGGAGTTTGTAATTGACCTGACTAGGAGAATCTGATGGTGTAATCTGGTTACGTGGGAGGCCATTCAGCCAGGATTCCATGCCTTCACTTGAAGATTTAAACTGCTGGTAAGGCAAATTGGTATCTCTGAGCATCTTCTCCCTAAAAGAACATCAAATTGTTTTGTCTTAGTCGCTGAACATTAAAAAAAGTCAAATACAGAACAGTTCTCTCCTATAACAGAAAGACCTTTGACCAATATTCGCTTTAAGAAAAATTCAATTGGAGGATATATCACTCCCGTTCTTGTGATCCGTTGAGGTCAGATATCCAAATGCTTTATAACATGCAATCTTCAGCCCATTTCATAAAAGTGTTAAATGTTATAATTGCTTTTTGGATCTCCTGCGCACCCACATTCTATTTGCCACGTTCTGTGGTTGCCTCGCTCCCACCAGCTTCTGCTGCAGGTCTCTACCCCCATTCTTCTGGTTATGCCAGCCTAAGGTGGGCTACTGGCCAATTTTCTGGCTAGGGATTGAGCCACACACTACCTTATGCCTACATGGGTTTGATGGGGTACATTTTTGCTTGGGCTCCATTGGATTATATAGAGCACCTATGATATTTTTCTGGCAACATTATTTATTGCTATTATCTTTGCATATATGCTTTCTTTATACTCGGGCATACTAGCCTTCTTTGTGTTGTACAGAATTTGCTGTAATTCATACTGCCTGTACTGGTATCATTCACACATGTCAATATTCATATATTATACACCTTACTGTACAGGCCATTATGCATGTCATTCAGGTGGTTGCAGGCATTTTATCCTCAGTATATATACAATTTGCACTGTGACATGTGATTGTTGACTTTTTCTTACTACAAATATTTTGTGGGTGCCTGGTGTTGGCAGTGTGTTCATGTTTTAATTGTTTTTATATGTACAAGTGTACTTTAAATAAAGGTGTTGTTACTTTTGTATACAGGTTGTGCAGTTATGTGCAATGTCTTTTTCTCCTTTTTCTTCTGATAATTGCTTTTTATATGATGTCAGGGACAAATATCCTTATTCTGCCATGACATCCTTTCCATGACTATCACATTTACCGCATCTGAGTGGTAGTCATGGTGAGTAGCCAAAATTCCACACTACTGGAATCGCAGGTTTTACCAGACTCAAGACCATTCATATGTTTAGTACGACACATTTACTTTAAAAGTACTGAACTCCAATACCAGACACACAGCTCAGTCAAGAAAGGACCACGGTGCTTAGTTTCATGATCCATAGGAATCCCAGTAGTTGACACAGCACTTATAATGATTAACAAATTAATGGCATAACTTACAGATATTCTATCAATAGGTAGACCCTTTAATATAATTTTCATTATGATCCCAGTACCACAGGTCCATACTCAATGACATTCTCAAAATATTTGTCTCGAGAAATCACAAAATCTCCATAATTTCAAAGTCAGCTGGCATTTATCTAATAGAAGCAATAGCAGAGTGTCACACCTTTCTTTTATCACCATATGGTCTTACCTTTGGTCCAGCTGGTCAGCAACAGCATGGTATCTGTCATTTAGTTTCTGGACCTTGATGCGCTGACGTGGCAGATCAGGACTGTGCTCGTTAGTGTTACTCTGGAGGGAGTTACATGCCAATTCTGTGTCCTTTAAGCTCCGGTTTAGTTTCAGGAGATTGTCCTGTTTGTCCACAAGGTCTCTCTTCATTTTCTGGAGGAGACAAAATTTTCATTAAAAAACTATTGAGTCAATGAAGGAAAAGGTGTTCTGTTTTCTAAAACATATTCAAAGGTATAAGTCTTGTAAGATGTATAAATGGTATTGTAGACTATGAACTTTCCCTTCAAAAGGTTGGCTTCATGGCAATCAGAAACATGGACACAAGGCTGCAAATGGGCATTAACCTTGTTACTTTACCAGTTCATTTTAAGTCACTTTTTGTATTTACAAAGCTTTCTTTCTTAGGCCTTACAATGTACAATACAAGTTAATATTTCTTAGGCCTTAGCATTTTTCCTCTGTTATCTCTGTTGGAAATATATCAATACATTGAAAATAAGGTGTTACCAATGGAACACGCTCAGTGTGGACAGTAATAGGCTATGTGCCCATGGGGAAAGTGTCCTGTGGAATATCCGCAGGACATTCCGCAGGAGCTCCCAGAAAACCGCAGCACAACTTTGTCTGTTTACATGCTGCGGTTTTATTGCGGAATGTCCTGCGGATATGCTGCGGGCATTCTGCATTGATGATACAGTACCATAGCTTCGGCATAGCTTCGGCACTGCATCCTCAATGCAGAACAAGTGCTGGAGTGATGGGGGAGTTCATACTTACCTCCATCATGCAGCACTTCCCTCTCCGGCCGTGTCTGTCTGCACATTGCCGGAGAAGGTGGGCGGGCCTGAACTAGCTCCGGCTGTCACATGACTGGAGCTCGTGCAGACCCCCACCCACCTCCTGCTTCTTGGCTCCACCGCGCTCCTCTGCATCGGAGGAAGTGACTCGGGTGTCTTCTATCAAGGCAGGTAAGTATAGATCGTGCGGAAAAATCCGCAGGAATAATTCACATGCTGCAGATTTTTCCGCGGGGAAATCCGCATTATTTCCGCTGCAGAAAAAAACGCAGCATAGGCACAGCAGTTCCAAAATGCCATAGAAATGGCTGGGGACTCGCTGTACTGCAGAGTTTTGAAAAATTTGCAGAATTTCCGCGAAAATATCACGGCAAATTCCGCAAATTTTCCGCAGCGTGGGCACATAGCCTAACAGTGTTTAGAGACACTCCTTATTGACAAGAAGTATGGTAACTTTCAGATGTTATAAGTTTATTTGTATATTTCCAGGGGGAATAATCAAGGTAGGCTTAATAGATAGGTCTGAAAAAAGATGGCACCAAATTATTACTTCATGAGGAATACAAGTTTTTATGAAACCAGACTTTTCAGAATTCTGACCGGTCCACTTTAAGTGTATTCATCTAGATATAAGCCATGACTAATGTACAATTGACAGCTGAACAATGCTTTATAGTGCAATGAATTGTACATTAAGTCTCTTTGGTTCTATCTCTTATTTATTGTGTGGGGCTTCAAAGCACAATGATTTCTTACTTGAATCTGACTGGCTTGTTCTTGGATACCATTGGGTGTAGAAGGAAGAACGCCATCCTGGGCCAAGAAACTCTCAAAACCTTTGATCATATCTTCAGTCTTGTTAATCTGATTTTCTAAGTTCAGTGATGCTTTAGCTCTGTAAGAGTAGAATACTTTCAATGCAAATGTAATGGGAGCTGTGAAGTTTTTAGTATATCCCGCCCTACTGTTTAGTAGCACTGGGGTCCTCGGTTGCAATCTGACAGGGTCAACAATTTCCCTTGTGTGAGTTTTCTCTGACTACTCCAGTTACCTCCCACATTACAAATATACCCATAGGTAATTATCCCTTAGATGACATTGACCCTGCTAAGTGTAAGTTGTGAGCCCAACTGGAGGCTTGGGCTGATATACATGATGGTACTGTGCGTCACAAAGTGTTGTTGCTATATATGCTATAAACTGTGTATACACGTCTGTCCACTTACTCTTCTCCATAGAGTGATGACAGGGCTTTAACATCGTTGTACTTGTTGTTCACATTGGCCAGTGTTGTAGGCAGCTGAGTGGCCGCTGGTCCTGTTGGTTTCTTCGCCAGGAAATTTTCACATTCTCTTTTTGCAGAATCCGTCTCTGATGCAATCGTTTGGAGGCGCCGGGCAGTTCCCTACGTTAACGGGTAAAGGCTGTTATTGTGATAGGTTTTTTTTTAAGTATGTGTGTGTGTATATTATGTTACAATTTCCTCCTTCATTTCTGGACACCACCCATATTTACAGAAAGTATATGTTAAAAATATGATATAAACAAGACGAGATATAAAATGCATGAGAGGTATTGTCAGCACTCTCGATTTGCTGTACCCACCTCCTGTTCTTTTAGCCTCCCAGTTAGATCCTGGTTTGGTGACGCTTTGTTCACAGGGGTGCGCACTCTTGTCAGTACCTCCTGCTCAGTGCCTTGTAAGTCTCCATAGATTTTATTCAACTTATTAAGAATCTGTGTTCCCTGAGGGTCCTCACTAGAGACACTTGATGTGCGAGTTGGCGGTATAGGGGCACCACCCACTGGAGCTGTACAGATAGTGTAAAAACATGACCATTAATTTAAAAATCGTAAACCATAAGTCACATCCACAATACTCCTGGCTGAATATACCAGGATGACTTTTTACACTTGACATGTATCAGCATCTTACCCAGTTGAGTGGCTTTTTGAGGCTCGCGGCTGCTTGATTTCAAAGTATTTTGCACTGATGCCTTTTTCCTCTTCACATCATTTAATTCGGCATCCAGCCTAATAAACATATGGACCATGGTTAAAAAAAACATATATATGAAATAGACTGTAAGAATGCAGAAAAGAAACAATTGCTGAACCAACAAACAACTGAGCCAAAGAAATGTGAATTATCATGAACATGGCCACCATATTGATGATTGTGAACATAACCATGTAAGAGGTCAGCCTCCATTTATATCCTCCATCCTGCCCAGTATAGATCCACTGTTGGTTTTTATAACTAATATCCTTAGAGATGGTCAGTTACCTCCCATTCATAATATAGTACTCACCTCTTTAACCTGTCCGCAGACTCTGGGTCTGGTGGAGGGATGATAAAACAGGCAGCTGGAGCTTCCTTGGTTCTTGCATCACCAGAACCCTGCACAGCCCAGTTCTCTTTCTTGCTGTTATCTTTCAGCATGTATGTCTCCCCTTTATTTAGCTGGACCTGAAATAGAGGTAGCTGATTAGACATTGCTCTATAGATTAGTCAACTATTCAAAAAGTTCCAGATTAACATCTTAATCAAAATAAATTATTGCCTATAGGCATGACGTCTCACTTAGATTGTCTTTAGGATTTGCCCATTTAGAAATTGGTATTCCCTATAACAATGGGAATACCACATTGAAAACCTCAATAGATTGTATGAGCTGAAAAGACAAAAGGTGTAGATAGTCTTACCCGGGTGAGGGTAATGTGCAGTTAGGGCGAGTACCACTCACCTGAGGTAGTGTTGAAAGTCACAAGTACTATAGACGCATGAATATTGAGTATCCAGCTGCAGCAGTCCCCATAGCATATAATAGGATCAGTTGTAGAACTGAAAGGGTTAACACTGTGCTGCCATGCAAGTAACAAACACTTCAAAGGTTCATTGAAGATCAAAAGTGATTTTATTTTTCTACTCAAGGAATAAATCGGTACATCTGTGATTTTGTGTCCTGAAGAAGGAGCTTTCCTGCTTCGAAACGCGTAGAATAAAAAATCACTTTTGATCTTCAATGAACCTTGAAGTTTCTGTTTCTGCACGGCAGTGCGTTGTTAACCCTTTCATTTCCACAACTAATCACATTAAAAACCTAACCGTTCCGGAGACCCCTTCCTACGTGTTTCTTTTGATTATCACTGCATTATGTCATAAGGAGCTGACAATTTATTAAATAATTGTTAGTTTAAGATGGTATAGAGCATGATAGCGCAACGGTTGCAATCGGTTTCCAATCGTGCAGAGGCGCTATGATGTTCTATACCACTTATCTTAAACTTTATAGGGAATACTAATTTCTAACTGGACAAATACTCAATACCATATGCATCACATCTATCATTCAATCTCACAGTCACAGCTTAGTCTCTGTATTATGTTAGGTATACCATAACCATACTTGTATATACTCAGTTGAACTATATAGTTCGGCTTCTATATACAGTTCATTATTTATTCCAAGTAGTGCGGCTTATTTTAGATACTGTCACCATTGAATCATTGTAAAATGTCTTGTTTCATATAGTACTGTTTGCTATCATTATAGCACAGTCCTTTTTGTTTTGTTTTTTACCTCCTCATACAGACCTTTTTGGTTAGAGCTATTAGTCATCAAAACCTAGGGCAGACTTGGCAATCTATGATCAATAACAAGTCATCTATAAGGATACTAATAATATATTGTTCTACCAAGGCACCTGTAATTCTCATAATTCAGTGTTAGGATCTGTCATAACTGGATACACAGTACCATGGGTCACATTCATTTTTATATGTGTTTGTCACTTTAGTGCAAAATGTCACCTTTTTAGATTAAATTAAATAAATGTTACGTTTTAGAGTTTACTCCAGTTGGATTAGTCAATGAATGAATTTGTATGATTTTGGAGATATTTTTACATACGTTACTCTGTGAATCTCTACGTTAATGCTCTACTTCCATGATAAAATATCACTGTCATGTGCGCCTTTTACGTTTTACATAAATTTCACCCGAAAACCAAATATCTCTAACTTTTTCTGAGTAGTGTACCTAATTTAATACTGTAGTTTTATGGGATTTAAGAATTTAGGAACCGAAAGGTGAAAAAGTCATGTTAGTTTCTAATGTAAGCCTTTTCTATTTGACCTTTCTCTTCAGGCCAATGTAACATTGGGCATGGAGAGGTTGTGCTGCATGCCAGGTTGGAGAGTTGCCCATGAAGTAAACCAGTGCTTAAAAGGTAACGTGCAAGTGCCCTCTCAATTAGAATAAAGGGCACATTACACGCTACGATATATTACACGATATGTCGTCGGGGTCACGTCGATAGTGACGCACATCCGGCATCGTTTGACATATCGTAGCATGTGACAGCTACGAGCGTCTGTGATCGTGCAAAAATACTCACCTTATTGTTGCTCGTTGACACGTCGCTCATTTTCTAAAAATCGAACGTCCTTCTGTGCGTCGGTTGTTCATTGTTCCCGAAGCAGCACACATCGCTCCGTGTGACACCCCGGGAACGATGAACTGCAGCTTACCTGCGTCCCGCCGGCAATGCAGAAGGAAGGAGGTGGGCGGGATGTTACGTCCCGCTTATCTCCGCCCCTCCGCTTCTATTGGCCGGCCACTGTGTGACATCGCTGTGACGCCGAACGTCCCTCCCCCTTCAGGAAGTGGATGTTCGCCGCCCACAGCGAGGTCGTTTGTAAGGTAAGTAGGTGTGACGGGGGTTCACGACTTTGTGTGACACGGGCAACAAATTGCCCGTATCGCACAAACAATGGGGGGCGGGTGCGATCGCACATGCGAACGCACGATAAATTGATACGTGTAAAGCGGCCTTTAGGCACATGCACAATACGTGTCCATCAGTTGTGCCTGTATCTGTCCCAACCGGTGTGCAACAGCCCTCTCTGCACCCCATGCAGATTACATATTCCCTTTAATATTCAGTATGAATTAACAAAAGGTTGTGGACTTTTGGTTTAGCAGACTATAACTTATGGTTATACATTTTTTCACAATGCTCAATAATTGCATGGGAAACGTACATCTCCTGAGTCCCAATCACAGATTGTGTCCAAATTAGCCGTCTGTTTCGGTCTCATCCTCCTCTGTTTGATAGGATGTATTTCTGGTGCTCTTTGCTTGAGTTCAGACAAGGTCTTCTCAGCTTGGACCAGCTGCTTATCCTCTTTCTCCAGCTGTAGAAGTAGATCAGATACTGCCCCTGGCACCTGCGTGTTGGGCTGGGAGTATTTGGTATCCAGGTTTCTCTTTACAGTATTCAGGGTTTCAGCCACAGCGTCTGCATCATCATGAAACTTTACAAAGAGGATAGAGGCAATTGTTATTTTTCTTAAGGATAATACTAAATAATACACATTTATTTTATAGGTACCAGGAGTATCTGCTTTACACTAATGCATAAGTAGGTACTCCTTTACTCGAATACACAAGGAGCTTCTGCTTTACGAAAATGCACCAGGAGGATCCACTTTACAGTAATGCACTAGGAGGTTCAACTTTATACTAATACACCAGGAGGCTTTACTTTACAGTAATGCACCAAGAAGTTCCGCTTTACGCGAACGTACCAGGAGGTTCCCCTTTATGCGAACACATCTGGAGATTTTGCTTTATGCTAACGCACCAGGAGATTCTTCTTAAAACCAACAAACTAAAGAGCTCCATTTTATGCTATCGCATCAGGAGATACCGCTTTACAATGATACACCAGGAGCTTTTGCTTTACAGTAACACATCAGAAGGTTTCACTTTACACTAATGCACCAGGAGGTTCTGCTTTATGGTACCACTTTATGTTAGCTCTCCAGGAGCTTTGGCTTTAAAGGGAAGCAATCACCAGGATTTTCGTATATAACCTAAAGCCAGTGCTATACTGGCACTATCAGGCTGATTCTATACATACCTGTAGTGGTCAGCTCGGATGTATAGTTTTTGAAATCCAAGAAAGTAAAGTTTATAAAACCGGCAGCTTCTTGAGTGACAGCAGCTGTGGATTAGATAATATATGGGGGGGTATGCATAGTTATCCCCTCTCCCTGTTAGAATTAGCATAAGTATTATACCATTGATTTAACATTTCACTAGGAGGACCTGTGTGAGGTCATACCCATGTGACCAGAAGGGACGGGGCCTCAGCAAACAGAAAAATGTTGCTTCCTTGTATCAGCTTTCTTAGCTGAGGCCCTGCCCGTTCTGGTCACATGGGTATGACCTCACACAGGTTCTGCTAGTGAAAAGTTAAATCGATTGTATAATACTTATGCTAATCCTAACAGGGGCAGTGGATAGCTATGCATACCCCACCAGATATTATCTGATCCTCAGCTGCTGTCACTCAAAAAGCTGCTGATTTTATAAACTTTACTTTCTTGGATTTCAAAACTTATATATCCGAGCTGACCACTAAAGGTATATATAGAATCAGCTTGATAGTGCTAGTATAGCAATGGATTTACATTATATACAAAAATCCTGGTGATTGTTTTTCTTATAGGCTGCTTTCACACTTCCGTTTTTTGCAGTCAGGCACAATACTGCAAAATGTGGATAAAACGGATCAAATGCCGGATCCGTTTTATTCCCCATTGACTTGTATTAGCGCCAGATTGTGCCGGATGGCCTTGCGTTGCAAGCAGCATCCGCCGGATCTGGCAAAAATGTCTTCGTCCGGCTGCCGCAACGGACGCAGCATGGAACGTTTTTTGACAACGGCAGAGAAACGGAGTTCGTCGGATCCGGCGCCGTCCGGCATGTTTTCTAATGGAAGTCTATGGGCACTGTATCCGGCCTCATCCGTCATATGACGGAATCCAACGAGAGATTGCGTTTTTTAAAACTGAGCATGCTCAGTATCACAACGGATCCGTCAAAAAACAGAAGAAACGGATGGAAAAAACAGATACGACAGATCAGTTTTTTCGACAGATCCGTCACATCAGTTTTTCTACCGGATTGTGCATGATGGAAAAAAACTGATGTGTGAAAATAACCTAAGCTAATCCACCTTGAGGTTCTGCTTTAGACTAATCCAACAAGGTGCGCCACTTTACAGTAACATACCAGGAATTCTGCTTTACACTAACCCACAAGAAGGTTCTGCTTTCTATTAATTAATGATTTTTTTTATAAAGGAACATGGAGTTTTCAATAAACTTCACTATAAAAAATCCTAATAATTTTATTTTGGTTCTGGTGCATCTACAGTGGGTGAAAAAACTATTGAACATGTCACAAATTTTCTAAGTAAATATATTTCTAAAGGTGGAATTGACTTTAAATTAAGTTATATATTATAATGAGAATTGACACAGGAAAAAAATATTGTACATTCTTACTGAAATTAATTTAATGCTTTGCACAAAACCTTTGTTGGTGATGACAGCTTCAAGACGCCTCTTTTATGGAGAAACTAGCTGCATGCATTGCTCAGGTGTGATTTGGGCTGATTCTTACACACAAACACTTCAAATTCTGAAGGTTGTGGGCTCCTTCTATAAACTCTGAGCTTTAGTTCCTTATATAAATTTTCTATTGGATTCAGGTAATTCTAGCAGCTTTAATTTCTTACCATAAAACCAAATGAGAGTTTCCTTTTCTGTCTCTTTGGGAACATTGTCTTGCTGAAATGTCCGCCCTTGTTTCATTTTCATTATCTTGGTTGATGGCGGCAAATTTTCTCAACAATGTCTTGCTACATTTGTCCATACATCCTTCTTCAATCATATGAAGTTTGCCAGTGCTGTATGCAAAAAAGAAGCCCCCACCTTCAGTCTTCATTGTTGGTATGGTGTTATTGGGATGATATGCAGTGCCTTTTGGCCTCCAAACATAGTGTGTATTATGACACCTAAGAGCTCAATTTTGGACTCATATGATCATACTATATTCTCACAGCATATCACAGGCTTATCTAAATGCTAAGCAAAATTTAAACTTGCTTGATCATGCTTTATAGTCAGCTATAGAGTGTGTGCATACAGGCCATGGAGGGTGAGTGCATTACTTATTGTTTTCACAGAAACAATTGTACCTGCTGAATCCAGTGCTTTGTGTAGCTCTCCACAGTTGTTTTCTGGCTCTTGGACAACCCTTCTGATAATTTTTTTCACTCCTCTGTCTGAAATCTTGCTGGGAGCACCCGGTTGTTTATTTGTGAAATTATGCTCTTTCCAATTCCAGAATATGGCCCGAACAGTACTCACTGGAAGCTTCAGTAATTTACACATTATTCTGCAACAAATGCTATCCGTATATTTTGCAACAATAGGGTTGCAAAGGTCTTGAGACAGCTCACTAGTTTTACCCTTGTTTGTATGTTTCTTGTGTGCCAACTTTAAATGAAAAATCAGCTGTTATTATTTTTAACTATGTTGCAGGATTGCTTTCTAATTAGATTTCAGCTGGCATCATGACTTTCTTTGACTTTTTATACCTCTCTTTCTTCAAGTGTTCAATACTTTTTTCCTGTGTCATTTCTCATTACTACACATCACTACATTTATAGACATCTATGGTTTAATATCTTTTCTTATGTGGATTGGATGGGTTATTACTGACATCTGGTGAGGATTTCATGTCAATAGCACCTTTTAGAAATATATTTATTTAGAAACTTGGTGACATGTTCAATAGCTATTTCACCCGCTGTTTATAATAGCCTCTGGCTGCCATCATAATATCCACTCCTAATAGAGCCATGAATTCATATAAAAAAACAAACATTGACATGTAATAAAGTTTGTTAGCTTTTCTTGAAGATTTTCATTATTTTTAAGTGCATAATTTACTTTGCCAACTAAACTATTTTGATTATCAAAAACATTGGAAATCAGAAGGAATGTAAAACAGTTGATATGTAGGGCTGGCTTCAAATGGCTAATTTTCACAATCTGTGTATGGGCCATGGTTTCTAGACCAGCAGCAGGTCTATTGACCGAAACGCGACAGCCTATGTAAAAACAGACCGGGAAATGTAGATCTGTGAAAGCTGCCTACCATGAGCTGAAAACTTTAATACAAATCTCCTTACCTTCTTGTAGTCTTCAGCATTCTTTAGATGGTTCTCTTGACAGATGCACAAGTTCAGAAAGTTTTGCCACTCTCCTTTCAGTGCTTCGTCATGGGCCTGTGGCACAAACATTAATGATCAGATTTTCCACAATGAAATTCAAAAGTGTCAAAACAATAACTAGTAATGCATATATAAAATGCATTTTATAGCAACAAAGAATTGTTAAAAAGTCTGTTCATCTTACAGTCTGGATTCAGTTGACCAGAGGGGAATGACAATTTTCATTGACTGTTTCCTTACTGATTAGGCAAAGTGCACATAGAGTGCTCTGGCTGATTATAGAATGAATTTTGTGGTTGTATCCATCATTTGATGACAAGGAGACACCATTGTTCTCTTTACCACTATGCAATTAAACATTAATCCATCCATGTAGGTATTGCAGTATATTGTGAAAACCACTGGCTCCTTTAAAGCTCAGCCTATGTACCGGCTTTACAGGAATACTAAGATGGCAGAGTTGAAGGCATTCATAAATATTGCTGCGCTCCCCTGTTTCTGCCTCTCTTTTCCGTTTTGTGTTGCGTCACTCCACGGCAGAAATATTCACATATCTTTATTCTGGAGCTCAGTATGTGAAATTTCTGCATGAAGACGAAAGGGGCATTTCTAAATAGTTTTCTCTTGTGGTGTGTACTTTTATTCCTATTCCTGATTCCCAAATGATGCCAATTGCAGTTTAGTAACTGTTCTAGAGGTCCATCAGTCTGAGATGTTGCTAATCTGTGATTTATAGTAGCATCTGGTAGGGAGTGGTGAGAGTGCATGCATGGCCCCAGAAAAGACTCTGAAAAAACGTCCATTGCCCTAAAAGCAGAGATTTCACATATGCTCCTTAAGAAAAAGTGGGGCATGGAATAAAATGGAATAGAGCAACAAAATTCGGGGAGATTGGGGAATTTAACTACATTTTTTTGAGAAAATGATAGCCTCTATTTAATAGAGTCAGAGATTGACGGCGACATTTTACATGGTTAATTAACAGTGGCAATCGGAGCTCAATTCTGGCTGCTGCTTTTCAGACATAGATGCCAGCTATGTAAAATAGCCAATATCCGCAGTGTGCGGAGAGATCACAGCCTCCTCTATACGCAATCAATGCATTTACATTATCCACAGCTTTGCAGGTAATACGCAGCTAAATCCAAAACGGGGTTGTATCCTCAACAAACCTGTAGCCATTCCACAGCATAGATTGACATGTTGGGGGTTTTACAAATCTGCACCATAGGTTCAGTTCTATAATTCATGGATGTAATTTGTTCAGATCTCATCTACTTTGTGGCTACTCTTTCCACACAAATATGGATGGAAAATAGGTCACAATTTAAGTAGGTATACATGCACCCTAATCACGTAACTTTAAACTTATGTACATTTTTAGGCAATGATATAGCAGACAGTGGCAAATCTTCCATAAAGTATACACAAAAATGTAGAAACAATATGCAAAAAAAACCCAAACATTTTTTCTTTTGACTTGTAATGTTAACATCGATCAGTAATTTTTGGGCAGTGATTGCTCGGTGCATACCTGGATGCAGCTGGAAGCGGGATGTTTCAGCTCTACCATTCTGTCTCCATCATCCAGCAGGCTGTTCACGTTCTCCTCCTGGGGCAGCAAATCCTCTGTCTTGAAACGCTGAATTTAAAATAATTGCACTTCATTATAATCTTATTGGAAAAGAAAACAAAACAGAGCCCCCCAAACTCTTACCGTATTACCCTACAATTTTTCAATCACATCAAATATTAACCTACTCTCCTTTTATTAGTGATGTCCTGTCACTTGGTCATAAAAATATGTAATTTTTTACTTGGTGTTAATGCCTCTGTTCTCCTGAATCTGGCATTATTATTTTTTTTGCTCCGTGCTTCTTCTCCTTTCCTGAGATATGATCTCCGCTTCCCTGAAAATGAATCTAGTATTTTTATCCATCTGGGTGTAATCCTCTCGAAGGCATCAACCAATAAGAGTTGAGGACCACACCCATTTGGCTAAAAAGACTAGATTTACATACAGGGGATAAAAGGGCCATACCTAAAGCGGGCTTTACACACAGCGACATCGCTAGCGATGTCGCTGGTGAAAGCTCCCGCCCCCGTCGGTTGTGCGTCACGGGCAAATCGCTGCCCGTGGCGCACAACATCGCTAGGACACGTCACACGTACTTACCTGCTTAGCGACGTCGCTGTGGCCGGCGAACCGCCTCCTTTCTAAGGGGGAGGTTCGTTCGGCATCACAGCGGTGTCACTAAGCCCACCTTCTTCCTTCCTCATTGCGGGCGGCCGCAGGTACGGTGATGTTCCTCGTTCCTGCGGTGTTACACATAGCGATGTGTGCTGCCGCAGGAATGACGAATAACCTGCGTCCTGCAACAGCAACGATAATCGGAATTAGAACGACTGGTCAACGATCAACGATTAGGGGAGTAATTTTGATCGTTAACGGTCGTTCCTGCGTTTCACATGCAACGACGTCGCTAACGAGGCCGGATCTCGTTAGCGATGTCTTTGCGTGTAAAGCCCGCTCAAGGATCAGGGAGATGCGTAGGAACATTTCCAGATTCAGGAAAATGAAATATAAGTTAGGTAATGGACAAAGATCACAACACATCATTGGTATGTCCCCAGTTTTTTGCCGTAAAGGCCCCCAAAAACATTAGATGGTTGTTAGCCGAACGATATTTCAACCAATCGGCTGTCTCTTCTAAGTGTGATGTCAATGTGTTTTCTAAGGCCCCTTTCAGATTGCACTTTTACTTACGTTCAGTGGTCCTGTCGGGACATCCGTCCGAACCGCCCCCTCCCCACCACACAAAACGTGTTTCGGATGCATGCGCCAACTGGGCCATTGACTGTAATGGAGCAGACTCAGTTGGCGTGTGCTCTGTCTTGCACCATTTTTGCACATATACGGTTTCTGCAGGTGGACAACCGAACGTAGTCGACTACTTTCAGGTGTCCGCCTGCAGAAAATGTATATGCCTGAAAATGGAGCAAGACAGAGCACACGCCAACTGAGACTGCTCCATTATAGTCAATGGCCCTGTCGGCGCATGCGTCCGAAACACGTTTTGTGGGCTAGGGGAGGGGCGGTTCAGACGGATGTCCCGACGGGACCACTGAACTAAACTAAGGCCATGTACCCACGGGAGCTTTTTGCTGTGGAGTTTGCCGCGGAAAACCTGCGGATTTTTCTGGATTTTCCAGATAAATCCGCAGGTTCTAGCATGTACAGGCACTCCCCATGTTACCCTATGGGACATGGGGAGTGTCTGTGTCCACGCTGCGGAAAGTGCGGCTGCGGAATCTCCTGCCGAGATCCCTCAGCCGCACCTAACTGCATGTCAATTATTCATGCGGATTTACTTGCGGAGATCCCGGCCTTCCGCTATGGAGATAGAGGCCGGGACGTCCGCAGGTAAATCGCGTGAAACTCTGCATGTTTACCGCAGCTATTCCGCTGGAAACTTGCAGCTTAAAATAGCTGCGGCTGCCGGCGGGCAACTGCGGGAAACATGCGGCCGTACCTGCGAATATATCCGCAGGTACGAGCATCCCGTGGGCACATGGCCTAAAAGTACAATGTGAAAGCAGCCTAAAGGGGGCTTTACACGCTGCGACATCGCTAATGCGGAGTCGTTGGGGTCACGGAATTTGTGACGCACATCCGGCCACATTAGCGATGTTGCTGCGTGTGACACCGATGAGCGATTTTGCATCGTTGCAAAAACGTGCAAAATCGCTCATCGGTGACATGGGGGTCCATTCTCGATTATCGTTACTGCAGCAGTAACGATGTAGTTCGTCGCTCCTGCGGCAGCACACATCGCTATGTGTAACGCCGCAGGAACGAGGAAGCTCTCCTTACTTGCCTCCCGGCCACTATGAGGAAGGAAGGAGGTGGGCGGGATGTTACGTCCCGCTCATCTCCGCCCCTCCGCTGCTATTGGGCGGCCACTCAGTGACGTCGCTGTGACGCCGCACGGACCGCCCCCTTGGAAAGGAGGCGGTTTGCCGGTCACAGCGACGTCGCCGGGCAGGTAAGTATGTGTAACGGGTCTGGGCGATGTTGTGCGGCACGGGCAGCGATTTGCCAGTGTCGCGCAACAGATGGGGGCGGGTACCCACACTAGCGATATCGGGACCGATATCGTAGTGTGTAAAGTAGCCTTAAGAGAAGGCTATCAACAGACATCTCTGCCAGAGGCTTATATCTGGGAGCATAAATAGATTGGCAGTACAGAATTGGACATACCCAATAGACATCTTTCCTGACAATCAGTCAGCCAGCGCCCCAATAAACATTAGAGTGTCTTCCAAACCCGTCCATATCGGTGGCTGTAGCCAACATTTGTCTCGTGTATGGAGGTCTTAATGTGCTCTGTTTTAGTGGCTTTAACATTTTTACATTGTTTTTCAAGTCTTTTTTGACACTTTCATGAAATGCGATTTTTACCAAATGTCACAATTTTTGGGTGCATCTCAATCCATTTCTCTACCTGGAGTATTTTTTATATTGGAGATTTTAGTTTCATGTATTTTTAGACAAACGTGACACTTTTTAAAGGATTTGTACATTTTTCCTCTAAAAAATAACAAAAACACAGTTAAAGAACAGAGCATGTTTTTATTTTGTGCCATATTCTTGAACCACTTAGAAGAATTTGGCGCAAAAAATATTGGTGAATACCACAAGACAAAAAAAGAAAAGTGACTTCAATAAATCACAATGAAAAATCTGGGTCAAATTCTCCAATGTACATCTTCTTAAAGCACCAATTTGAGTGCAGGAGTGATGCTTTATATCTAAGCCCCCTGTTATATACTTACCTTCCGGCGGCTTCACCTTTTACCAACGCCGTTTCGGTCCAGAGGTGCCATTTTTTACTTTAATTTCTGACTGGCCGTAAGTCAGAAGTTACTTAACAAGCTCCCAATGCAAGTCTATGAGAGCCAGAACGAGACTCTCATAGACTTGTTTTGAGTTGTTACTTCCGGTGTGCTGCATGAAACAGTAAAGTTGCCGGCAGGTCACAAATCAGAGAAGACCGACTTGAGCAGCGACAATAGAAGGTAAAGGCACTGGAAGGTGAGTAAAAAACTGAAAGCAAGTGATTTACATTTGGTGCTATAAAGGCTGGAGTGGTGCTTTATCAGCCTTGATTACCTTTTTTTGAGTTCACCTGCATGCAGGCAGTACATTCCACATATATGATAGGATCTTAAACATTCAGATTGTTAGATGTTTACCTCGTACTGCCTGCGGGTGCCAGGCAGATCAGTGATTTGATCACTCCAGTCCTGTTTAATAATCTTGTTTTGTTCATCACTCAGGTAAAGCAGCTGTTTTGTGCTTCCATGAAGGTGGTTGTACAGGCTGCCCAGGTGCCTGCCCCGCCATGCCGAATCTTCCTGTAATTAGCAATAACGCTACAGATTATTTTACAAGATAGAAACCTAAAATCTTATAAAAGTGCCCCTTTAAAGAGGACCTGTCACCAGGTCAAAATAGGACAGTTTTTCTTCTTATTTTGTTCCTATTTCTCCACTATATGTAGGTTTGTTTTTTGTTATTTTTTAAAATATCGTACTGTTAATTGGGTCTTTTTGTTAAGCGCGAACCATTATGGTCTTTATCAAGGGGGCTGATCACAGGTTTCTCTAGGGGTGTGTTTTAGGCTATCATTATATTATTACCCTCTGAGCTCCCCTGTGGTAAAGACCATAAAAATTAGCACTAATTAAAAAGGCCTATTTTTTCAGAATAGCTGATATAACTAATTAAATAAATAAATGGAATACTTAGGGGAGCAGCAGAAATAAAATACGAGCAAAATATTGTCACTTGACTTAGTAAATGTCTACTTTCAATACCTTTTTTGAGGTTCTTTAATTCAAATATCTGTTAATTTCTGTGCTGATTAATTTTTTAATGTATCTTTATAATATAGGGGCTCTATTATTCTGATATAGAGTTCCAAATCAACAGATAAGTCCCTTTAATTGGAAAAATAATTTTTAGTCCCAACAGCCACCACTAGAGGGAGCATATTGAATTCTGGTATAGCGCAGTATACTATAAACTCCCATGCTCCCACTAGTGGCAGCTTAGGGTAGTCAGCATCATTTAAATCCGTGTCTTCACAGGGAATTTTGAGCTCCAAATGTATATTTGATAGTCATTTGATATGTATATTTGAAAGTCATTTGATAGTATATTTGATTTGTATTTGATTTGTATATTTGATATCAGAGCAGAACGTTGCATCTAAAAATAACATGGTGTTAAAAGGTGCACAATTCATTTAAGCCTAAAAGATGTTTCATTTCTGTGCCTAAAAATTACCAATTATATTAATGGTGTGACTAAGATTTGAGTGTGATCAATAATTGTGTCTAATTGTTACATTGTTCATTGTGTTATCATGGAAACTATTTTTTTTTTATTGGAGTCACACCACAAATGATGGGATTATTAAACTATCTGGACAATATGTTTCCACATATGTAGCAATAATTTTGCAAGGTTCTACCTAAACTGTTAAAGGGGTTGTTCAGTCTAAAACCAAAGTTTGAAGTCACTTTATGTACCTGCAGGCTGCTGAATTGTGACAACGTGTAATAGGAAAATTTTTGCTATTCCCATGATAGTGGGCAGTCACGTGTAACATGTGATTTAAATACTCCCGACCACATGCCAACTAGTCTTATCTGGCTTTGCTGAAATAAAAGAGAATTGAGAGCAGCTGGGTAAGACTAGTTTCTATTATTATTATTATTATTATTATTATTATTATTATTATTATTATTATAGTTGGCATGTGAGCACAAGTATGACTGCAAATAGTGACTTCAGAAATGTCTTCATAGCCCAGAAAATTACTTTAACACTAGAAGTCCCAGAGAGGGGTCATTTAACATTTCTACCATTGGAACCCTATGGAGCTCGAAATCTCGGACTTCTAGTGTTAAGGGGTTTTCTTTGATTTTTAAATTAATGACCGCCACTAATTGGCTGATTAAAGGGCATGTAAGCGCCAGCAAGCGCTGTATCTGCTTAATAGTTTGCCGGACAGAGTTTTGTATATTTTTTGTAGTATCTGTGTATGGTACAGTACCCTGCGTCTTGTAAAAATGGGTAGGATCAACGCCATGAGTACACAGTCACTTAAATCAACTCTTAGGGTTTTCATGAACCCAAACCTCACCAAAATAATATTGATGGACTATCTTAAGTCAATATTTAAGACTTGAAAAAACCCTTTAAGATTTCCCTTTTGTAGCTCAAAATAATAGATATCCCTTCCAGAAGTTAAACTTATGTTGAATAAGTTGAATTGGTAGAGCGATCCCTTACCTGCAGGCTCCGATACTGGTTCTTAACAGCAGTTTGATCCTAAAAGATCAAAGAAGATAAATTCCACATTAGTTTAGCGTTTTTTTTATTCTTCTGACAGATATAAATATGATTACGGTTTTAGAGGGGCTCAGATTTTCAGGTTTCCCTTAACTATCTCAGAACTCTGATGTAGCCAATTCCTGCATCATGAATGCTATAGCCCAGGGTCACCCGAGCGAGCTTGGTAACAAAACACTAAGAGGCCAAAGAACACCCTGTGCTAAGAAGTGTTCTGGACATGCTAAGAGTATGGAGAGTTGCTCAGTAAATTTATGGCTTTCTTTGAGCTTTTATGCACCATCTGTTCAGTAGAATGATCACCATAGGACTTGCTGATGGCTTCTTTGTGATACAACAAAGGCGAACGCAGACTACCAGCTGAATTACTATGATATTCTGGTAAAAATATCTGTTTTTCCACCAATAACATTGATGACATATCTAATAAATAAGCTATCGGTGTCCTGTCATTGGGGATACAACGTCCAGGCCTGATGACACCCCAAGGGCGTAAACCTGCATCAACTTGATATAGAAATTCTGTTGCCATGAGCTTCACGCTGAATTAATATTCTGTAGTATGCAATAATAAGAAATTACTACCTGAGGGAGGCTGCGGATGTCTGTTCCATACTCATCAATCTCTCTCTGTAGAAGGTTGTGCTCGGCAATTTGACGTTCCACATCTGCCAGGCTGGGTCCATATGTAGAATTATCGATCACTTTCTGGAAATAGCATAAAATAGATATAAAATGCAGTAATAGAGTATGGTTATAAAACACTTTCACAACTTCTCCATATTGCAGCTGTCTGACATATCTGGTACTTCACACAAACAGGAATCAATGCAATGTGTCCACGCTTTCCGCAGACTCATGTCTCCTAATAACCTCTGATTTTATGCTGTCCTCCTGCCAGTTCCCATTTCTTGAATCTCTTCTGCTCTCAATCTCAAATTAGCCTAAATTTTCTTATATACTTTTATCATATCCCACCTATGTACTACAGACTACTGCCACTTCTTATTTTGTGGCCTCCAATCTATCCCAAACTTTTCTGCCTGCTTAATCCACTACCTTCTCAACTTTTCACTACTCCTCTTGTCCATGGTTGCCAACTTGCCTTTTTAATTTTTTCTGGACAGCTTCTCAAAAAATCACGGACACCCAACTTTTTTTTATGGACACATTGTAAAACCATAATAAAACATTATGATTTTAAGAGATCTATGTCTATAGACCATAAATTCTAAGTAAAGAGATTAGCTGCATTTACAGTCATAAAAATCTGTACAAATTCCTCCAGCTTCAAAAAATTAATGGAGACATCAAGTTTTTTGTCCCAGACAAGGGAAAAAGGTTCCCTATTTATCAGACTGTCTTGGAATTTCTGGATGGTGGGCAACCCTGATCTTGTCTCTGCCATTCATTGCCTATCCGCCACCTATAAAATTCAGTTCAAAATATTACACTGATTAATAAGGCAATGTCTCCTCCAGACACCTCTGGCCAAATCTCCGATACCTCCCCACAAGTAATCTCCGATCCTTGCAAGACATTCTATGCTCTTCTTTTGTCTGCTTTTCACACTGGTAGAAATTTCGGAAATGCCCATGCCAAATTTATTAGTGTTTTACACCATTTATCACACCGTTTTTTAGTACCTATGACAAATCTTAACAATTATGAGAAAAACAATAGCTTTTTACCGTGAAGTACAACCTATCAATAGCTGCAATAGAAAAACAATAGTAATCCACCACCACCAAATTAGTAAAAAACCCCTCTTTATTCCATAATTTCATCCATCCAGAATAAAAAATCCATAGTATACAATAAAACTTTAAGCGTTTCTAATCTCTCAGAGTTCAGAGTGATCACTTTTATGACTAAAGGGTGTTTTACATGCTGCAACATCGCTAACGATATATCGTCGGGGTCACGTCGTTAGTGACGCATATCCGGCGCCTTTAGCGACATCGCAGCGCGTGACACCAATGAGCGACGATCAACGAGCGCAAAAAAGGGAAAAATCGTTGCTCGTTGACACGTCATTCATTTCCTTAATATCGTTGCTTCTGCAGGTACGATGTTGTTCGTTGTTCCTGCGGCAGCACACATCGCTATGTGTGACACCGCAGGAACGACAAACTGCAGCTTACCTGCGGCCGCCGGTAATAAGGAAGGAAGGAGGTGGGCCGGATGTACCGCCCGCTCATCTCCGCCCCTCTGCTTCTATTGGACGGCTGCCGTGTGAAGTCGCTGTGACGCCGCACGAACCGCCCCCTTAGAAAGGAGGCGGATCGCCGGCCAAAGCGACGTCGCAGGGAAGGTAAATCCGTGTGACGGGTGTTAGCGATGTGCGCCAAGGGCAGCGATTTGCCCGTGTTCAACAACCGACGAGGGCGGGTACGCTCGCTAGCGATATCGGTACTGATATCGCAGCGTGTAAAGTACTCTTAAGACTTCTGAGAAGTTCGAAAAGCTTAAAGTTTTATTGTATACTATGGATTTTTTATTCTGGATTGAGGAAATTATGGAATAAAAGAGGGGTTTTTTTTACTATTTTGGTGGTGCAGGATTACTATTTGTTTCTATTTTGACTATTTCATAAGGAAGAGGCCTGGGTATTTCGTGCATTACTACCTTTGATTTGTTGGCGTGAGCTGATAAACTCCTTCTCTTTTTCATACCAATAGCTGCATTTTAGATATTCTAGACTGGTCAAAGCAGTCTTAGAAAGGTGTGGAACAAATACACTTATGTTGCGACCTTTTTAGCTTACATAAAAAGTTGAAAATACCACAGTAACGTGACATTTGACATATTGGTCTTCAACTCTTGTAACTTTGAAAAGTGTATCAATTAACATACAGAAAAAAGTGTCACATCTCCACCAGAGTCTGCTCCTGCGACCTCTGCCCCGGTCACCAGGCGCCGCCGTATATCTCACTGTAGACGGTGGTGGTGATAGGGGAGGAGTCAGTACCAGTAGCTTTGGTGGGCTCAGTCACCACCCATTCAGCAAGCTTGGTCTGGCTGGGACTTGCAGTACTACAGGCTGCCTGTAGTGATGTGTGCCTTCCAGCTGAAGTTATCAACTCCCACCCCAGCCAATTTGAAGGCACCACACCCTTTTTATACCTTCAGTGATCTGATGTTCTCTGCCAGATATAGCCTTTGTTTCGCTTGAGCTACACCCTTTACTGGTACTGTGCACACCTTGTTGTTTTGTCCCTTGTTTAACCTCAGCATGTTTCCCTGACGTTCCTCTTGCCTACATATTCTGTACCTCACCTGACATCTTGGTTTTGACCATGGCATGTGTTCTGGACATTCCTCCTGCCTTCTGATTTTATACCTTGCGGCTATCCTTGTTTTGACCCTGCCTGGCAAGTATCCCCATTTGTGGACTGCAGCCTCTCCATAGGCAGCAAGCTCCAGTAAATCCAGATCCCTGTATAGGGGTTAAAGGGTTTCAGGGTACCTCAGGATCCTGTTAAAGTGGGCGGCTTGCCCTAGTCGGTTCGGGTTAACCATTTTGTGTCTGTGGTTCCGGACTGCTGTTACAATAAGTCTCAATTTGCAGGAAGAAAAATTTGCATTGAATTGTACAGTGGCTTAGGTTCTTATTTACTACTGGGATGTCAAATGCAAATTTATTACAACGCTACAGTATTTGCTAAATGTGAACTGGTAGAGTTGAATTGAGTGCACTAAAGATTTGGTGCTGATGGCATTATATTTGATAACTATAGACTAGTGACTCCTCAATGCATTGCACATACTCTGAAACTTGGTAACATATCCGGTTCCGTTTCATCATCTGAACCCTTAAAAGTAAACTGAAAATTCAGATCTTAAAAAAAATAAAATAATAATAATAGTTCTAGACAACTTTATAAGCTGCTTTCAATTTCATACACTGTCTATTTCTCCTTGCCCTTGTAGACAGGGATTTCTGTGCTTCTGTCACTCAGTAAGCCCATGTTTATTGCACTTTCTTACTTTTTATGATACAGTGGCTACAAGTAGTATTCAACCCCCTGCAGATTTAGCAGGTTTACACATTCGGAATTAACTTGGCATTGTGACATTTGGACTGTAGATCAGCCTGGAAGTGTGAAATGCACTGCAGCAAAAAAGAATGTTATTTCTTTTTTTATTTTTTTTTTTTTTTAAATTGTGAAAAGTTTATTCAGAGGGTCATTTATTATTCAACCCCTCAAACCACAAGAATTCTGTTTGGTTCCCCTAAAGTATTAAGAAGTATTTCAGGCACAAAGAACAATGAGCTTCACATGTTTGGATTAATTATCTCTTTTTCCAGCCTTTTCTGACTAATTAAGACCCTCTCCAAACTTGTGAACAGCACTCATACTTGGTCAACATGGGAAAGACAAAGGAGCATTCCAAGGCCATCAGAGACAAGATCGTGGAGGGTCACAAGGCTGGCAAGGGGTACAAAACCCTTTCCAAGGAGTTGGGCCTACCTGTCTCCACTGTTGGGAGCATCATCCGGAAGTGGAAGGCTTATGGAACTACTGTTAGCCTTCCACGGCCTGGACAGCCTTTGAAAGTTTCCACCCGTGCCGAGGCCAGGCTTGTCCAAAGAGTCAAGGTTAACCCAAGGACAACAAGGAAGGAGCTCCGGGAAGATCTCATGGCAGTGGGGACATTGGTTTCAGTCAATACCATAAGTAACGTACTCCACCGCAATGGTCTCCGTTCCAGACGAGCCCGTAAGGTACCTTTACTTTCAAAGCGTCATGTCAAGGCTCGTCTACAGTTTGCTCATGATCACTTGGAGGACTCTGAGACAGACTGGTTCAAGGTTCTCTGGTCTGATGAGACCAAGATCGAGATCTTTGGTGCCAACCACACACGTGACGTTTGGAGACTGGATGGCACTGCATACGACCCCAAGAATACCATCCCTACAGTCAAGCACGGTGGTGGCAGCATCATGCTGTGGGGCTGTTTCTCAGCCAAGGGGCCTGGCCATCTGGTCCGCATCCATGGGAAGATGGATAGCACGGCCTACCTGGAGATTTTGGCCAAGAACCTCCGCTCCTCCATCAAGGATCTTAAGATGGGTCGTCATTTCAGCTTCCAACAAGACAACGACCCAAAGCACACAGCCAAGAAAACCAAGGCCTGGTTCAAGAGGGAAAAAATCAAGGTGTTGCAGTGGCCTAGTCAGTCTCCTGACCTTAACCCAATTGAAAACTTGTGGAGGGAGCTCAAGATTAAAGTCCACATGAGACACCCAAAGAACCTAGATAACTTGGAGAAGATCTGCATGGAGGAGTGGGCCAAGATAACTCCAGAGACCTGTGCCGGCCTGATCAGGTCTTATAAAAGACGATTATTAGCTGTAATTGCAAACAAGGGTTATTCCACAAAATATTAAACCTAGGGGTTGAATAATAATTGACCCACACTTTTATGTTGAAAATTCATAAAATTTAACTGAGCAACATAACTTGTTGGTTTGTAAGATTTATGCATCTGTTAATAAATCCTGCTCTTGTTTGAAGTTTGCAGGCTCTAACTTATTTGCATCTTATCAAACCTGCTAAATCTGCAGGGGGTTGAATACTACTTGTAGGCACTGTATGTATGTATGTTTTAATTCCCACTATATTTCCTGCATAGGTCGTATAACCTTAACAACTGAGAATGACAATAATAATTTCCAAGTATACCTTTTTGAGGTTTAGGATTTGTGGCCAGTTGACTTTTGGCTCAGGTGGTGCAATATTATATTTTTCATACACTTCTCTGTATTCTGCACACTCAGATGTAAGTCGATCATGGAGCTGGCGAATGCTGGAGACAAAGTGTAAGAAGAAAAGATAACTATAATATCTGAAGACCTCACATGTTGTCTTCTAAATAATAAAAATCACCATCCTGTCTATTTTCCAGAATTCTTCAATTCAATTTTCTATCTGGATCTCAACAATCAAGGTTTTATCATGGTTTGATGGCAATACCCATTAGATGTAAATTGACCAACGAACATGGTGAATGATCATTGTCTGGCCAATGATCATTCACCATGTCATGGCCTCATGCAACTATAAGAAAACAATCAGTGGCAGAAGATCAGGGAAAAGGGTCTAGATTAAATTATCTAGATCACACAACGAAGATTTTTTGGTCACTCAAGTGACCCATCAACATTTCATCTGTGCTGATCAAGGCTCGACTTGGGTTTTGGATGACTAAGAATGTTCACCAGACAAGACAAATGATTGTTCCTTCCATCCATCTAACTAGTGATCGTTTGTTTTAAGGGGGTGTTACACGCAGCGATATCGCCCCCGACGTGTCAACGATGGACGATAAGGTGAGTATTTTCCATCGTTAACGGTCGTTCCTTGCTGTCACACGTAACGCCATCGCTAACGATGCCGGATGTGCATCACGGAATCCGTGACCCCGGCGATATATCGTTAGATACGTCGCTGCGTGTAACGGGGCCTTTAGTCAAAATTAGCTATTTCCATCAACTCTTATCTATTATGTATGGGCTTCTTTTGTCTTACTTACTCTCTATCTATCTCCTCGGCTTGTGGGTGGCTATATTTCTTTGCTTTGTCCACATCAAGGAAAAGATCTTTAAGCAGGAGCTCCGAGTCCTTTAGGTTCTTTGCATTCTCTTGCTGATGTTCAAATGACTTCTTCAGAGTGTAATTACTGGCATCCTAATAAGTAAAAATAAATATAATCTTGTGGATTTAGAATATAACACCATTAGATTGAATGATCCCAATAGTGTAGGTCATACCATGAGGAGAACTAGTGGCCTATTACTTAAGGATCAGGTTGTTTTTTCAATTTCATGGGTGATCTTTTTTTTTATTAAAGCATGGTGTTTTATGTTGCACAATATTGATAATAATGATGTTATTTTATCACATTTTCTATGATTTCTTAATCATTTTCATAATTTTATCTATAGCCAATGTGCTTATCTAACAGATATTGCTCAAAAATTGATTTCCGATTTCAAGATCTCCAAATTTAAAGCGGAATTATTAACCCAAGCTTATGACTGTGGTGCATTTTTAGAAGTCATGTTCATACCTGCTTCAGTTTCTGGTGAGTCTCCAAAATATTTCTTTCTACTTGGTCTGCATTTTTCTGCATACGAGAGATCAGCAAAGCCAGTTCATTGGCAGTCGCCCTAGAGAAAAGGGAAGTCAAAGTTAGAGGGGCTGTCTGGTGGAAACACATTATCATCAATCCATGTGACAGGTAATAAGTTATTGATTAGTGGAGCTCCGACCATTGGGACCTGCACCAATTGTCAGAATTGGACGCTTATTCACGTTGAAATTAAGTGGCAGTGCACATGCTGAACTAATGCTCCATTTATTCTCTCTATAGGGCTGCTGAGCACTACACTCTGGTTTTTCTGGGAGCCCCAAAGTGAATGAATGGCGTGGCGGTTGGTCATCCAATATTCTGGTCCCTTTTGTAATGGGGATAAAACTTATCCATTAGTGCAGGTCCCGGCAGTTCCCGGGACCTGCACTCAGCAGGTCCCACTCCCACTGATCAATTTAGTTATCATCTATCCTGTGGATAGGTGATAATTTATTTTCACTGGCCAACCCCTCTAAATACGAAACAAAAAAGTGATGTGAAAAGTGATAAAGTATTTAAAGAAAAACAACATTAATTTAGACGGGTTATTGAAATTCTAAACACTTATGGCATCACTACATGCCATACAATGAGTAGTGCAGGTTCCAATGTTGGCACCCTCAGCTACAAAGGGTGGTGCTCTTTACATAATTCTTATAGGCTTGCAAACTTTGCAAAAAATTATTGTATAAGCAAATATAAGAAAGTTGTTTGTTTTTTTTTATCAATACATACATAAAAAACACAAGTAATAAACAACACTTATCTAAATACCCACATCCAACAAAGTAAGGAAACAAGAAATGGGTATGAATTTATATATTTCGAGAGGCGCTACACGATCATATAAGAAACTTTCTGATATGCCTCATCAGAGAAATATTCTTCCTTCTCAACTTATGAGCCATATTGTGATGACTGTCACGATGTGGCACTAGACACTACTTGTATGCAGTAAATGTAGAGGTAGTCAGACAGGCCGAGATCATAAACCAGCAGGACAAGACAGAACACAGGGCAGACAGAGACGAGGTCAAGATACAAGCCGAAGGTCAGGGTTCCAGGAGAGTATGTATAAAATACAGGGAGTAGGTGGGGACGTGGTCAGGAGAAAGTCCGAGGTCAGAAGCTGGGAAGTCACAGAAACGGGAGGACAGGCAGAAATGGGTAAATAGCAGTCCGGTGTCGAGAGTCCAAGATCTGAACAGTGAGCACCAGGGGAGTCAACAGCACAACTGTAAACAGTAAGTATGATTGGTGGCGTCCTGAGCTAACATGCTCCCTAATGAAGGAAAGCAATCACCGGAAATGAGAAGCATCTGCGAGAGAACTTTCCAGGACCAGCATGAAACACAGTGCTTGTGAAACAACCAGCAGAGCCTTCATCCTACAAAACGCTCCGAACCATAGCAACATATACCGGCTCAGCAGAAGAGCATAGCAGAACGATACAGAATCTTCTGCACTTTGGAATAGTGACATATCTTCTCATCCCCTTGCATTCTGAACTCATCTTTCACTCTGGGAAAAGCAACTCTATATTCTGTGTCTTTTAATACAAAAGGGACTATCAGTTCACTAAGGTGTCAGGTTACACAACATATTGAAGTCTATGGAGAGGGGAAAAGGAGGAGGAGTAAGAATTAGGTTCAGCAGATTCTAGCTAATTCATCCCAGTTCTGGATTCACAGCTACATGGCTCAGTATTGCTGTTTAATTGTTTTCATGCTCTGCTGCTTTTGTCTGAGAGTTGAAAAGACACAGCAGGAATCCATCTATATATTTGTACTCTGCATAAGAGACTATTAAAGCACCATTCCAGTATTTTTAATTTTATTTTACAGCTGGAGTGATGCTATAATTCTAAGTTCCCTGACCCTACTTTTATACTTACCTGTCACTGATTCATCTTCTATCACCGCCGCTCCTGACGGTCTTCTGTAGTTTGTGACATTCCAGCTGCTAGAGTGTTTCATGGAGTGAGCCAGAGGTCACTGTTCAATGCAAGTTTCTAAGAGCCTCGCTCTGTGTCATGAGTGTGTCACATTTAGCTGAGACCTTTGCGGTATCTATGATTAGAAGGTCACGGCAATTAGCAGATCATAGGTTCTGTTTAACATGAATAAGGTGGATTTAACTTAATTTAGTGCTGAAGGGGTTAAGAGTTGCTTTTTGATTCTGCTGAGATTCCATTTAGCGCTAATCTCAGCTGCTGCACCGTTATGCCACCCCGCTTCATTATTTAAACTCACTCCTGGCTCTCCGACATGCCAGTGATATTTCGTCTATACTGACATCCCTGGATAAGTTGTCTTTGTGGAAAGCTGTGGAAATCCGATTGTTGTTGTATTCCCATGTCTTTGTCTCGCTCAACGTGTTATCTTTGTGTAGTAAGACTAGTGTCTTGCTGCCCAGTTCACTAGCCAGGGCTAGCCCACGGTCAGCCAGGGCTTAGGCACGTGATCGAGCACAGGGTGAAGGACCCATCTAGGAACAATAGGGAGTGTAGGATTCAGCCTCTGTCAGTATTTAGGGGTCAACCATACCCCCTCTCTTTATCGCCAGGGCCCCTTTGTGCCTGTTTCATTTCCCTTTGTGCCACATGCTGGGTGTCATTCCGCCCTGTTGTGACATTCTGGCCTCGTTATGGAAAATTGCGATCACAAGATGGCATTGTGGAACTGGAGTGGTGCCAATGAAAAGTGAAGATGAGATTGGAGAAGTATATTACTAGGGGAAGGGACCTTAGATTAAAATAATCACTCCAGCGCTGAAGAAAAACAATGCTGGAGTAGTGCTTTCAGCTGCTTTCCACCCACCAGCTTAGATTTGCAAATGAAAGGAAGAGCTTCACAGGAGAAAACTGGTAGAAAACACAGTTTTCAAGACCTATAACGGCCAGAAATAGTGTTATTTCCCATGTAAACCTAAGTGACAATCTATTCTGAAAATGTACTTGAAATTATATTTAAAGGGGTATTACAATCTCCAAGATCCTATCCCAATATGTAGTAGGTGCAATAATAATAATATTAGCAAATGCCTCCAATAAGAAATGTAGAATAGTTCTCCTGATTAACTATGTGGCATATCTCATGTACAGGGCATTGCAGTAGCTTAGGTATCAATGATTGACCAAGCATATAGAGACAGTTAGTTGGTTGCTAGTGGTTATAACCATGGATAACCAAGCTGCAATGCCCTACACATGAGGTAAGTGACATAGCTAATCAGGAGAACTATACTATATTTCTAATTAGAGGTATTTGCTAATATTATTATTATTACACCTACTACATATTGGCATAGGATCTTGGAGATGGGAATACCCCTTTTAAGTACTTTAAGTTTTTCATACACATTACTGTACACTGTGTGCAGAATTATTAGGCAAATGAGTATTTTGATCACATGATACTTTTTATACATGTTGTCCTACTCCAAGCTTGAGAGCCAACTACCAATTAAGTAAATCAGGTGATGTGCATCTCTGTAATGAGGAGAGGTGTGGTGTAATGACATCAACACCCTATATAAGGTGTGCTTAATTATTAGGCAACTTCCTTTCCTTTGGCAAAATGGGTCAGAAGAGAGATTTGACAGGCTCTGAAAAGTCTAAAATTGTGAGATGTCTTGCAGAGGGATGCAGCAGTCTTGAAATTGCCAAACTTTTGAAGCGTGATTACCGAACAATCAAGTGTTTCATGGCAAATAGACAACAGGGTCGCAAAAAAAGGCGCAAAATAACTGTCCATGAATTGAGGAAAATCAAGCGTGAAGCTGCCAAGATGCCATTGGACACCAGTATGGCCATATTTCAGAGATGCAATGTTACTGGAGTATCAAAAAGCACAAGGTGTGCCACACTAAGGGACATGGCCAAGGTAAGGAAGGCTGAAAAACGACCACCTTTGAACAAAAAACATGAGATAAAACGTCAAGACTGGGCCAAGAAATATCTTAAGACTGATTTTTCAAAGATTTTATGGACTGATGAAATGAGAGTGACTCTTGATGGGCCAGATGGATGAGCCAGAGGCTGGATCAGTAAAGGGCAGAGAGCTCCACTCCGACTCAGATGCCAGCAAGGTGGGGTACTGGTATGGGCTGGTATCATCAAAGATGAACTTCTGGGACCTTTTCGGATTGAGGATGGAGTGAAGCTCAACTCCCAGACCTACTGCCAGTTTCTCGAAAACAACTTCTTCAAGCAGTGGTACAGGAAGAAGTCGGTATCGGTGAATAAAAACATGATTTTCAAGCAGGACAATGCTCCATCACATGCATCCAACTACTCCACAGCGTGGCTGGCCAGTAAAGGTCTAAAAAAATGAAAAAATAATGACATGGCCCCCTTGTTCACTGATCTAAACCCAATAGAGAACCTGTGGTCCCTCATAAAATGTAAAATCTACAGGGAGGGAAAACAGTACACCTCTCGGAACAGTGTTTGGGAGGCTGTGGTGGCTGCTGCACGCAATGTTGATCGTAAACAGATCAAGCAACTGACAGAATCTCTGGATGGTAGGCTGTTGAGTGTCATCATAAAGAAAGGTGGCTATCTATATTGGTCACTACTTTTTTTGGGATTTTGTTTTTGCATGTCAGAAATGTTTATTTCTAAATTTTGTGCAGTTATATTGGTTTACCTGGTGAAAATAAACAAGGAGATGGGGACATATTTGGTTTTTATTAAGTTGCCTAATAATTCTGCACAGTAATAATTACCTGCACAAACAGATATCCTCCTAAGATAGCTATATCTAAAAAAAACAAAACACTCCAACTTCCAAAAATATTAAGCTTTGATATTTATGAGTCTTTTGGGTTGATTGAGAACATAGTTGTTGATCAATAATAAAAAAATCCTCCAAAATACAACTTGCCTAATAATTCTGCACACAGTGTAGATTGTCGGAAAAATCCACCGATTATCAATCTTTATAGGGATATCTCAACTGCAATTATACATACAATAGTCATAAAAATGGATGTCTTGTTCCTTTTATTTTTTAAAAGTACGTTGTTTTCAGGTACAGTATGTTCATATGTAGGTGGAAAGAGATCTAAAATGGAATATAGATACTACAGAATGCTACATCTGAACAAAAGTTCCATAGGAAAACTGGGTCCAGAGACCCAGGATGGGGACATATACTAGGGTGGGCCAAGGCTGGGAACATATGTACCAGGATAAGGACATATATACCAGGATGGGGGACATATTCACCAGGAAGTGGCCCAGAATGATTGGGGACATTACTATATAATGAAAGGGGGGGAGCGGCAACTTATATGTCTTTATAGGAATTAGAATGCTACAATGGCCCATACATATGACCAACATGCAGGCAGATGGGGAGGGCCAGGCACACACTTTGCACTGGGGCCCACTGCACTCTAGTTAGGACACTGAGTACCATCATGCAAATTAGCTAATCTCCAAGAGGAATAAAGCTGGCTTTCTAGTGTCATTAAGCATATTAGCACTTATTCAATAGGAAATTGAACTGGCTGTCTAGTGCCATTATTCAAAATAGCTCCTCTCCAAGAGAAAAAAAAAAACAGTCTTTCTAGTACCATTACTCATATTAGGTTACCTCCAAGAGGAATAGCTGGTTCTCTTGTGTCATTAATGCATATTAGCTATCCTCCAAGAGGAAGAAAACTGGTTTACTAGTGCTATTATGCAAATTACCTCTTTTCCAAAAGGAAAAATATCTTGCTTTCTAGTGGCATTCACTGGTGTCTGTAGAAAGCAAGTTTATTTTTTTAACTCTTAGAACTTATCTGCATAATGGCACTAGAGGGCTAGCTTCCTCTTGGATAAAAGCTGATTTGTCATATTATTTCTCCCTTGGAGCATTGCTTGGTCTATATGACCTTGTCTGTCTCCACAAGGTGAAACAGTACTTCCTAGAAGACTAATGCAGAGTGCAACTTTAATTCGAAACCAACTCAACTAGAAAGGATCCCTCCGTCAGTATGTTTTTCATGACATTTTTTAACAGTCTGTGACATACAGCATTTCATGAATCATTGCTGATTTGATCACATGATATAGAAACCTGAAAGCAACAGCTGAGTACGTGTCATTTTTGTCTCATGCGATAATATGAAGATTTACATCCTCGCTATACGTAATCCATGTGCCATATCTGGAGATCCTTCATAAAAAAAGAACTAGTGCTTTACTATCCGATTGTGGAGCGCGTATTATTTCTGTTATTCAACTGAAGACTTAGGCGGGCTTTGCACACTACGACATCGCAGGTGCGATGTCGGTGGGGTCAAATTGAAAATGACGCACTTCCGGCATCGCATGCGACATCGTAGTGTGTAAAGGTTCGATGATACGATTAACGAGCGCAAAATCGTCGTAATCGTATCATCGGTGTAGCGTCGGCGTAATCCATAATTACGCTGACGCGACGGTCCGATGTTGTTCCTCGCTACTGCGGCAGCACACATCGCTGTGTGTGAAGTCGCAGGAGCGATGAATATCTCCTACCGGCGTCACTGCGGCTTCCGTAGGATATGCGGAAGGAAGGAAGTGGGCGGGATGTTTACATCCCACTCATCACCGCCCCTCCGCTCTGATTGGCCGCCTGGCGTGTGATGTCGCTATGACGCCGCACGACCCGCCCCCTTAACAAGGAGGCGGGTCGCTGGCCAGAGCGACGGTCGCAGGACAGGTGAGTCCATGTGAAGCTGCCGTAGCGATAATGTTCGCTACGGCAGCTATCACAAGGAAATCGCTGCTGCGACGGGGGCGGGGACTATCGCGCTCGGCATCGCAGCATCGGCCTGCGATGTCGCAGTGTGCAAAGTACCCCTTAGCCTAAATACTGAAGGTAAGTACTTGGAGCTTGGCAATATAATTTTATGTCTTGAGGATAAAGAATAAGTAGCTTTACGCAATGCCAGTCCATTGGTGAGATATTTACTACCTTTTAGAATTTATGACAGACACATTTTTTTGGCAAACCAAAATAAAGTTGGTATTTTATCTAATGATCTTCAATTTACTTCTGCTCTACAAATTATAAGCTATCATTTAAAGTGTTTTTACGATTCAGCAAACTACAGTCACATAGAATGACTGCAGAACATTCTTTTGAACCCGTAAAACCCCTTTAATTTGTCATTGCCATTTGGTATATCTAAGAACACAGTAGAGCAGGGGTTCCAAAAAAGTGGCTCGGTAGCCACATGTAGCTCACAGGCCCTTGATGTGTGGCTTGCGGCTTTCTGCCAGTTTGGAGCATTAGCATTAAACCTACCAAACAGCCATTAAGAGCAAGTTTCCAGATGGAGATTTTTGTGAGTAGCCTCTTCACGGAGAAGAATATACTGGCTTTGGTCTAAGATAATACTGCCAGTCAGATGAGGTGCTTGAAGCTGGTTCTGATAGTGTGGTATGACGGCCTGACAGAGAATACCAAAGATAGGTAAGGTGAGAACCCATGGATCCAGAAATACTGTCACGGAAGAGAATATACTAGCTTTGGTCTAGGATGATACTGCCAGTCAGATAAGGTGCTCGAAGCTGGTTCCGATAGTGTGGTAGGACAGCCTGACAGAGAATACCAAAGATAGTTAAGGTGAGAACCCATGAATCTAGAAATACTGTCACGGAAGAGAATATATTAGCTTTGGTCTGGGATGATACTGCCAGTCAGATGAGGTGCTTGAAGCTGGTTCTGATAGTGTGGTACGACAGCCTGATAGAGAATGCCAAATGAAGGTAAGGTGAGAACCCATGGATCTAGAAATACTGTCATGGAAGAGAATATACTGGCTTTGGTCTAGGATGATACTGCCAGCCAGAGGAGGTGCTTGAAGCTAGTTCCGATAGTGTGGTTGTACGGCCTGATGAACAATACCAAAGGTAGGTTAGGTGAGAACCCATGGATCCAAAAATTCTGCCTCCATGTGATGGGTTAGTCTTGGCTGTCAGTATACCGGTCATGGGAGCTCTTAGTGTCACTACTGTGGGGAAGAGAGAGAGCAGGAGGTGAACGTCACTACTCAGATGGTTAAGTTGGGGGCAGCTAAATGTGGCTCGCGACCCTCTATCATAGTTGAAGGTGGCTCTCAAAATAAGAAAGGTTGGGGATCTCTGCACCAGAGGAAACTGAGAATAGATTGGAGCTTCCAGAATATAACCTGTTGTTACAGAGAACAGCAATATAATTCATAGTATGTATAAGGCTCTTAGCAAAATCCATCCTACAGTTCCCACCTATCATATACACAAGAATGCTGAAAGGTAACAAGCTCTGGGGAAAACGTGAGGCTGCTACATGTTTATTGTGGCCAGCAGTGCGAAAGGGTGTGATCACAGGCTGGGTGACTTGCTGTCAAACTGGATGATACATATTTTGTGGTTCAAGGGACAAGCCTAGCTGCCACACCTTAGCCTGAACTATACAGGGCAGTGTGCACTTCCCGTGCCAAATGTATTTCATGTACATTACTATATGAATAATATTTAGCATATATATAGATCTGACACCCAGATCCTTTGTTTTAGGTATTGTGTTAATAATAATTGTATTTATATAGTGCCAATATATTCTGAGGCACTTTACAATTGAGTGGGGACATATATAGACAATAAAGACAATACAAAGTTTAGGATTATATTTATAGTTGGTTCTGCCTTACAAGCTATAGCTATATATGCACGGCGTGAATCTCATCCACATATTTTTCTGCAGGGGAATGCTATATGAGGCTAATTCAGATAAAGGGTATATGAACATGGGAGGTTCGTCTTTTACATTGCAGAGGGTTGAATCCACAGTACAGAACAATTTATGACTTTGTAAAATGACATCGATAATGTTCGCACTGCAGATTTTCAAATGCTACTCCACTAAATATAATAGTTTGGTTGGTGGCGGGTTCCCACATGATGTCCAATTTCCATAATAGAATATGCAGAGGGGTTAAATAGCATAAACTAATATGAACAGTGGCAATGAAGAAATGATCATCATGAAGGCTAAAGGGGGCTTTACACGCTACGACATCGCTAATGCGAACTCGTTGGGGTCACGGAATTGGTGACGCACATCCGGCCGCATTAGCGATGCCGTTGCGTGTGACACCTATGAGCGATTTTGCATCATCGCAAAAACGTGCAAAATCGCTCATCGGTGACATGGGAGTCCATTCTCAAAAATCGTTACTGCAGCAGTAACGAAGTTGTTCCTCGTTCCTGCGGCAGCACACATCGCTCCGTGTGACACTGCAGGAATGAGGAACCTCTCCTTACCTGCCTCCCGGCCGCTATGCGGAAGGAAGGAGGTGGGCGGGATGTTACGTCCCGCTCATCTCCGCCCCTCCGCTTCTATTGGGCGGCGGTTCAGTGACGCAGCTGTGACGTCGCTGTGACGCTGAACGAACCACTCCCTTAGAAAGGAGGCGGTTCGCCGGTCACAGCGACGTCGCCGGGCAGGTAAGTAGTGTGACGGGTCTGGGCGATGTTGTGCGGCACGGGCAGCGATTTGCCCGTGTCGCACAACAGATGGGGGCGGGTACCCACGCTAGCGATATCGGTACCGATATCGCAGCGTTTAAAGCGGCCTTAACTCTAGAACTGGTCATACTCTTTCAATGAATATAAAACACATTGGTAACATTAAAATCAATCAATTACTACATTCACAAATTTAAAATGAGTCAATTAAAAATAAAAACCAAATTCATGGAAAAGAGATGTCGTAGTCTTTGACAGCTAAATCTAAAATAGAAAAATCACTAGGAGTGATGGTTTCCTTCAGTATTAGAGATATTGTCAAGCTCACTATTCAGTTGAAGCAACCATTCTCCCAAACGTTAGAACAAGTACATCCATATTGGTTGTCAAACTTAAAGAGGTTGTCCACTACTTTGACATTGATGGCCTATCCTTAGGATTGGTCATCAATGTATAATCGGCTGGGGTCTGAGACCCTGCCAATCAGCTGTGCTCGGTCCCAACGGCAGCAGGCAGCCGGAAATGCTCAGTTCTGGCGCTGCTCCGACGTCTGATAGTGGACACAGGTGAGTACTGCACTATCTACTCCCATTCTACTAAATAGGAGGCGGATGTGCAGTACCCAGCCGCGGCCGCTATCAAAAGACCGAATATTTCCGTCTGCCTGCTACCGCCTCCGGGACTGAGAACAGCTGATAGGCGGGTGTGCGGAGTGTTGGATCCTGATTAATCAGACATTGATGACCTGTCTTAAGGATAGGCCATCAATGTAAAAGTAGTGGACAACCCCTTTAACACGCAATATCTATACTGTACCTTGCAAAAGTCACAAAGCAAATACGATTGGCTTGGTTATATATGACAAACCAACAAGCACAATCAACATGTACAGTATACGCTCTTTACCAAGGACAACACTTGAAAGTAGTTGCATGTTCTCCCCGTTTGTTGGCTTTCCTCCCACACTCCAAAGTCATACTGATAGAAAATTTCTGATTTTGAGCCTCAATTGGGAAAGTGATGAAGATGTCTGTAAACTGCTGTGGAATTAATGGCGCTATATAATTGACTAAAATACATAATTAAATTGTCATACTGAAAATTCCCAAGGGCCGGAATAAAACGTAGAGTAGTATTACCATCTGAGACATTTCTGGCATAGCAAAATTATATGCGTAAATGCCTGATAAGTAGGAGTCAAAAGAGTGAGATCTGCACCTGTAGAAAGAATTAGGGGTGTCATTTTCACCTAGTTAGCACCTCAGAAGAATAGGTCATGGGTGCATTTGATTTGCCTCTCTCAATTGTAAATTGTACTAATATGAACTAATGGAGAGAGTCACATACATATACATCCACGCGTAACACCTTTTGGAAGAGCCAAACAGGTGTTAAGGGATCTCTAATATTTATGGGGAGGGGCAATACAGTAGATGCCTGTATGCCACTTTTTTCCCCTATGCAATTAATCCACAATTCAAGGAAGCATGTCTATTACCAGAAGGTTGGGGGCCGCACAGAATGGCATTGAATACACCGCTACTCTAGGTGCTACATACTCAAATAGCAAAAAAATACACCTGTAAATAAAAAGACCAAGAGCTATATGAATAATGGTAGTGCAGACAAGTCTCATGGAAAATACAAGTTTTGCCTAAGATTGCCCTGTGGTACCATTCCAGTTAATATACAACGCTATAGAAGTCTATGGTGCCCTAGTGTACCTCCATAACAGGCATATAGAGTTCTTCTGCGGATTCTATTAAACACATGGACATAATGGGCACCAAAATACACCCTGTATTGTTCGTCATGCCTAGTTTAGCCCCACCTTAAATGATTGTAGACCTTCAAATCCAGCTGAAGGGAATTGGCATGTTCTAGTCAAGAGGTCAAGATTGAGGGCGGCACTGATCCAGAAATGCTAGTAGATAGTTTTACAAAGTGATAATCAGAAGTAAAGCCACGTGATGCACCTCGTCCAACAGCCAGAGAGCACAAAATATTCTGAATTCCTGGCTGGATTCTAGCTCAAGGGCTTTAGAAGAAAACTCATAGAAGACTGAAGAGCAAAGTAATGCAAATAAGATGCAAATATTAGATATGTCTTCCGAAAGACAAAAAATATGCAAAGCAATTAAAGTGATATTTGTTTGACCTTTGACTGTATTAAGCCAAATCTCCCATGTACTGAGATTACATAAAAACGCTTATATTACTCTCTTTAAGGCCCCAACCTTCCTTAGGAATCTGCAGCATACAAACACACCCTAATAAAAAAAATCTTTAATTGGGGAATAAAGTATATTTACATGGTGTCTTTAGAAACTGTTTACGTTCCTCAAGAAAGTCTATGACAGTTATTGGCCATTTACTTGTTTTTGACTTGAAAATCCCAACGTGCCCATTTCAGCAGAAGCTAAAGTCATATTACAGATGTAAAAAATGTAGATGTAAAAAGCAAAAATAAAATTACCATTCAACTCCTAACTAACATCAAAAGTGCTATCCTTTTATAAAGGAGCCTATAGATGTCACGGAGTGCACCGTTTTTAAGCTAGAGCCCTTTTTTGATCCGATAACAATCAGTAGCTAGTGTTTTGGTTGACCCAACTAAAGTTGTACTGTACTGAAGGGTCAATTATTTTCATGTATCAGCTAATATTTGCCTATTGGCAATATTAGATGGTTATTTACTGGACAGGGTGTCATTTTCCAACAATTACAAGCAGGTCCCATAATCCTCCCATCCACATAAGAGATCAGTTTAGAAGGAGGTCATGTTAGGCAGCACTTTCTCACCAATCAAATGAATATAATGTATTATGTTTAGATTCCTATCACTAGATACAATGATATGTGACTTCATTGGTATTTAGGTGGAGGGCCAAGTTGCCCAAGGGTCTAAAATTTAGCAGCTATGCCATCCAAAGCAATCACCTTCTGGTTTACCAAGTCTTACTTTTAGGCCTCTCTTCTATTCAAGCAACCATCTGGTGCTAATTTAACTGTCTTGGTACAAAAACTCCAGAGATAAACCAATGAAGGAAAAAATCCTAAAAATTACTATGGGATCTTCCCAGTTATCCAGCATATCAGTTATTGTGCCTATTGGGTCTTGTAGTAGGATCAGAAAACTTCTTCTGAGTGCAGCTTGGTTCCTTCTGTCCAATCTGGTAAACTCAGTGTATGTCCTTTTCTGATCCATTATTGCGGATCAGAATCTGCTATTTAAAGGGAATCTGTCATAGGATCAACCCTCTTAATTCATCTACATGGGTGTACAGGTCATAGAAAGTTGAATACAGGGATACCTTGGTATTTGCAGTCTGATTTCTTATTTCAGAGAAATCCACATTTTCTTTATATATAAATGAGTTATTAGAGCCGGATACAGACCTTCCCGGCAAGCTGCCTCCAGAGCTTATTTTATATGAAAGGGGGCACTACCAGTGTGAGACATGTAATGACTGACAATCTTTTATCATAATTACAATCAGTTGTACATATCTAACACAGTAAAGCAGAAGTAAACTTTGTCTCATTACAAACATTTGCAGCAGCACTTGTCTTCTCATATTCCTGTCACTCTGTTACAGAGCTGTGCCTGATTATAACTAAAACAGTACAGCAGAGCTGAACCTTGTCTCATTAAAAACACAACAAAGACATTTGCAGTTGTCCTTTCACAATTTTATTAGATCACCTGTATTGCCCTTCTCTCACAGTGGGTGCCTGTGAGATGGAAGCTGCAGCACAGTGAGAGGACAGCAGCTACAAATTTTTTGTAATAATACAAAGTTGACCTCTGCTGTACTATGTTAGCTCAGAACTTACTGCAGAGTTGTGTGTGATTATGAGAGCAGACTGTCAGTCATTATATGTCTCACACTTAGCTCAGAACGTGCTGCAGAGCTGTGTGTGATTATGAGAGCAGACTGTCAGTCATTATATGTCTCCCACTGGTAATTCCCAGTTTCATTGAGCATAAGCTCTGGAGGCAGATTCTTGTGCAAATCTATGACTGGCCCATAGATCTTAACAGCTCATTTACATATAAGAAAAATGTGTATTTCTCTGGAATAGAACTTCAGACCTCAGATATCAAGGTATCATATCATTCATCATCCTATGACGCTCACACCCATGTAGACGGTCTAGGAGGGTTGATCTACTGACAGATTCACTTTAATGTATCATCCTACGTTAAAAAGGGATGAAACTTGGGAGCATCCGCTCTCAACGAATTGGGGGTTTTGAGTCCACATAAACAAAAATGAAATGTGCTCTTTGAGTTTTCTGAAGATGATCTTACAGTTTTGTCTGTTTTATTGAATTTCTGTAGATCAAGCTTAATCATTGTAGCGTGAAATATTCAGCAAATCTTTCATACAATGTATTATTTCACTTTACCATTACGGAGATATCTGCTTGCTGACAGTGAATAGAAGCATTTTTTTAAAATCCAAAGGCTGAATGGCCCCATAGACTATGTACTAAAGCTTAGTTGGCAACAATAGTATTTTGACTAGACAATCCTCCATGAGCTAAGCAGTATGGCTTACGTTTAGCCTCCTGTCCTGATACAATGTAACATATTAATATAAGAGACATTTTGCTCCCAAAAGATAGTCTAGATAACATTGTAGCAAATGATTAACAGTTATACACTGATACAGTTTCTATAATAACAGGGTTCTGTGGTCCAGGCTCCTCGAACAGGTAGAAAAGGGGAGACTGGGTGGGTGGGTGTTGCTGCCTTTGATTCATTGTCTACCGGCTAATCTGGTTCTTTACAGCATCCTGTCACCGCCTAATTTCAGTGTCACCTTTACCATTCCATTCAGACAACACCCCAATACTGTCCTGAATCACAGCAGGCCAGTGGAGTTAACCCCTTTGCTTCGGATAATTCACAAGTTCTAGCTTGTTTCTCTAAGAATGTGTGCAGGTCTCCATTCAGACATTTAAACGCAAGATCTGAACTATTTTGGGAAAATTCGGATTTGGTTCAGTTCCTTTCTAAAGATTCGAAATGTTCGAATGAGCAACATGATTATAAGTGACACTTTTTGTATTTCACTTTTGATTTTTTTTTTGGGTGGGGGGGCAATATTGAATATATAACTATTTTTTGAGTTGTTAGAATGACAACAATGTAATAGTTGTCACCTGTGTACTAGAATAAAGATCATATTGTAGGCATACAATCCACAGATATAACTTTGGAATCTCACAATCGGTTATACCAAATAACAAACTCAATTCTGGTACATTTATATGCATGTCATCATGAACAGCAATGTCTACTTTATTCTGGAAGTTTAATAATTATAATAAATTAATAAATATACATTATATGACTATATGTAACACATAGAAATGCCAGGCCAGCAGAAGAAGCCAGAATATCGGTGGTTGTGGGACAATCAGGACCAGTCACAGGCCTATTGCAATGAGGTTCACAACTATCACAACTTACACATTTTGGATAACCACCCTGCACCCCACACTCACTTGTTATACTTTGAAGGAGACTTGCTTGGCGACTTGGTGGGTGACTTGGTAGGTGACTTGCTTTGTCCCTTGAACATGGTGCTGCTTTGCCCCCTTTGCTGTCCCTCCCTGCGGTCCTGGAGCCTTTGTCCTAGTGTGCGCTGCACCTGAGAACCTGACAGTGACAAGCAGAGAAGAAGAGGTATGTGAGACAGGACAGTACAGAAACAGCAGGCTCCTCCCAAAACTTCTAGCCTAGGCAATGAGAGCAGAATGTGCATCTAACTTGCTAAACCAGTTGTGTCGGACAGAAAGATGTCTCCACCCAGGTAGAGTGTCCCATTTTAAGAGCATATTGTCAATACAACTCATGACAATATTTAGGAGGAGAATTGCGTATGATTTGTAATTGAAGATGTAAAACAAAATTTTTGATGTTTTGAAGGATGAATCCACTTGGATGAAAACACGTCAGGCGAGTTGTGCTACAGCAGTAAATTGATTCTTGAAAAATGATAGCTTTTTTGACACAACGCGTTTCAGTGCCATACCGGCAACTTTATCAAGTGAATAAAAATCAAATATTTCTAATGAGGGGCTAATAGAAAAGCTGTAGATTATGGCTGCCTTTTCCACTTCTTTTTTGGTTAAATTTGCAATTGACTGTCATGTTAGTAGGTTTATCAACCATTACTTTTTATTGACCAGCTTAGCTAAAAATCACTGTTAGGCAAGGTTCCTTTATGGGTTACAAAGCCAAGAATTAATCATTTTGAGGTTGTAATATTAAAAGATGCCGTAACTCTATGATATGCCTCCAGTGTCTGATTGGCCTTGGGCTAACCTTTACTAATTAACAGAATGAAGTAGCAGTGGTTGTGGAAAATTGTCCTGCTACTGTTATGCTAGGTATGGGGAAGAAACACGCATACGGATACAGGGAAGGTAAGGGAGAGACCATGTCTAGGGAAGGGAGAGATCGTGACCTCTGAACAAAGCTTCCACTGTCCCCTGGCTCCCCTGACCACCCTAGATAGGTTCCACACCTATGCACCAAGCAGGATACCTGGTCCTGTCTGACCCTGAACTTGGCCCTAGGGAAGGAACCGATGATATGAGCGCTTAGTCAACCGCACTAAGCTCAAAAGAAGAGACAGAGAGCACAAACAGGGGGAAGTCAACAAATAACATATCTCCAAGAAGACTCAGGGAGAGAAACAGCAACAAACGAAAATGTTTCTTCAGATGATTGCAAGCCAACTGCTTGCATCCAAGGCCTGTACAGGAATATAACTCTATCACCAGCAAACACCGAAGGACAATGTGAGTATTTAAGGACACAAGCGGAAGTGATAATGATTAGCAGCTTAAATTTCAGTATATCCGCAGGGTCTTAAAAAGAAAGGGATAAACCCCAAGCAGAAAAGGTACATAGGATTTCATTTACACCACAGAAGGAAGAATCAAATGTCACAGAGTAGTTTGTGTAGCCAAACGCTGTGACCTTCTACAGTCGGACAACATGGGACTGTTTGTCAATTGTGACCCACACATAACAGTTATCTCATGTATTGTCGACTGCAGTTGTCTTTTCCCTTGCAGTTGCATGGACAACTATTGATTATAAAGGCCAGCCTTACAAAGTACCTGGAAACTTTGTAAAGCCAACAGCAAATGAAATAAATGGCATGGCACTTTAATTGCACTGGATTCACAGTATTCTAGTGCTTGGCAGGACCCCAAAGAGTAGAAATTGGTGACGGTTTATTAGTCAACTCATTTAAGATAACTGTCCAGTATGGCAAAAGGAAAAGAAATGGCCTCGGAGAACTTTCTGTTGCTTGTTTAGCTCAGGAAAATAATTACAAATTCCTGTTGAGGTGGTATCACTACCCAGCAATGTTACACATAATTTTTCCATGTTTCAGATTTCTGCTGGTGTTATGATCTTAAAATAAGGTACTATACTTCACATTTAGTGGGAATGCAGTAAGATTAAGCCCTTTTAGGAGAAAGTGTTTAGGAACTATATCTTAATTACTGTGGAGACTATTGAATGTGTGACGCCCTGGCCTATCAGGTCGTTACAGGGTATTGTGTAATCTGCCCTTCTGTACAGTATCCAACCCTCCTTGGTTACGGGTCCTGGTCCTTTGGTGTTGCTAAGTACTTAGCCAGTCAAAACCCTAGAAACACTTTAACCCCTTTAAGGTTGTTCAAAATGCGACACCGGGCAACCCCTGACTGCCCGCGGTGCTATGGAGGGGATGCTGACTTCCTTCACATGATATGGGGCTGTCTGGTGGCTGTCACCTTTTGGAAGGGGGTTGTGTCGGTCTTATTCTCCCTGGCTCTTTTTCCTATACCCCTTGAACCACTTCTCTGTTTGTTTGGGGTTATGGATGAAGGGACATGGTCACACTATCACAAAATATTTCTGCAGGAATCCCTTTTTATTGCTCGGAAACTCATAGCCATGTGGTGGATGGACGGTTCTCCTCCTACGGTGTGAGCGTGGATAGAACTGGTGAACAAAATACTCCCGTATGAGCGGACTGTATATCAAAACAGAGGGTGTCCGGAGAAATTCAACCGGATATGGGAAATGTGGAATTCCTCCCCTTTGACCTTAACTGATTGAGTATAATATATTCACATGTCTTTACCAGTACTGACTAAAAAACTGACTGTGGAGGAGGGCAGTTTCCAACGTCCAGGATGGTGTTATCGGCAGAGCTAGTTATTAGTTATTTACTGGTTTTCTTTGTCTGTTTGTAGTATTCACCATACACTCAAATGCAATGTAATCAGCTATCTCATTGTCCGTAAGACATCATAGCAGTTTTAAAATGAACATTTATTTAGCAATATAGCGACATGTCTACTTGTTGAGCCTAATTGAATGGCTCGTAGCAAACCTGTATGTGCATATCTAATGTCTTTTGCTCTGTATTTGAGAAATTCTCTACTGTTTAATAAACGAATTTAAAAAACAAACAAACCCTAGAAACACTTTACACCACACCCACCAGACACACTATTGGGGGCCTGAAGGGAATAGGGCCGCCCACTTGGGGGGTTGGTAGGGGAAGGTGAAAAAGTGAAAGGAGAACTGACAAAGGAGTGGAATGAGTAGGAGGTAGAGTGGTGACTCTCTGAGAGGGAGAGGTCACTGGGTTGGAGCAGGGCTCCTTGAGTTCTAGGTGGCAGATGTTGGTCTGGGCCTGGTAGGAGCTGGAACCCTGGTCGCAGGGGATCGTGCCAAGGGGCACGGATTGCCAAGGAGGGCAGCCGGCGACCTTGAGCCATCTCAGGCAGGGGCCAGGGCACGACGGGGTACGCGGACCCAAGGCCGGGAAGTAGCTTTAAGCGTCCTGGTAATTTACCCGACGAGGGGAAGCCTTCAAGATTCATGCCTCACCCGCTCCAAAATTGGGGTACTAGCGCACCGATGGGATAGGACTTTCCCTGACACAATCCACCAAATCCCAAGTGTGAACCCTGAGAGCAAGCTCACTCTGTTAGCCATACGGGTGAGCGGGACCCGACTAGTTCCACACTACAAGGGCCAAACAGGGAACAAGCTACCACGTAAAAGGCAACAGGCTAATAAGCAACACCAAGGGCACAGACCCAAGCGTGCTCCCTCCTTGCTGCAGCGGTGCTCAGAATTCTGGTTTACAAGCTGTCGGTGTCAGTATTCTTGGACTGAATGAGTATGCAGAAACCCTTCCTTTTCCCAACGGCACCCCACTCCTGCACTACCAACACCGGGCCACGGGGTACAAACACCCTAGCCACGGAGGGGTTAAACACCTTGCTGCCATACCATCGCCACCGAGCTCCCCCTTTCCCCAACAGCAGCGGTGGTATCCCCCCTTACCACGCACCGTGGGTGGCGTCACGAACTTCTAACACCCCTGTACATACTCCCCTTTTCAAACTCGAGTGTCTGCACGAACCCCCGGGTTCGGAGACCCCTCGAGCCACTGCGGTTCCGGATCTGAGCTGCTCGGCCGCTGGCATGGGGGCGGTACAAATGCAGTTCACAGATCGCTTTTCTCTCCATTCCACCACATTCGATAAGCTATCAAAAGAAAGACATACTTCTCTTTGCTTAACAGAAGCATGCTCTGTGACCCCTAGATATTGGAAATCGTCTCAAACCCGTACTATTTCTAAATGGTACACCGAAATGGTTAACATCTGTAGGATAGAGGAGCTTTCTGCTGAATGTTCTAGGCTCTCTGACAAATTTATTAAGCTCTAGAGTGGTTGGATTTTGTTTCAGGATTCCCCAGATTTCCATAAATGATTTCAGTAGTTGCGGTGTGCACTGATGGGCTGGACCTGGGTTGGAGCTGTGGTTTGTATGCTGTGTTGGCTGCTGGGATTCATGTCACCCTCCCAGTTTTCTTCCCTTTCGCTTTACTTCCTGCACATTTTCCCTATCACTTTTCTTGTCAAAAGCTCTTAAGACTACCCCCCCCCTTTTTACTCTTTCTTTTTTATTTATTTATTTTGATAGAAAGGTATTGGATTTTACACTTGTTCTTTAATGATAATCTTAATGTTTTGATTTGTTATTTTAAGATGTAATTTTTTAAAACTTGATGGTCTTACTTGACCTAACTGTTATAATGCAATACATTTTCATTGATGTTTTACTGATGTTTTCAATGAAAAAAAGCTGAACATAAAATGGCCCCTGAGAATGTGCAGATTATGGGAAATGGGACACCTGAGAAAGGCTGTGTGCGCACTTTGCGTTTTTTCTCATTCGTTTCTGCAGCGTTTTGAACTGCAGCATTTTAATACAAAAATCCACGCATTTTGATTTTTAAGCAAAGTCTATGGGATATAGGGCTTTCTTGTGCGCACAATGCTGTTAAAAACGCAGCGTTTTAGTTGCAGAAAATTTGTCAAAATCTCTGCATTTAAAGAAGCAACATGTCAATTGTTTTTGCCATTTTGGCAGCGTTTGCTAACATTAGAGTCAATGAGATTTTTCAAACCGCAACCGTAATCAAATTCCCAGCGTTTTACATGCTTTTTAGACAAAATAAAGGCATGCGTTTTTGACAGTATATTAAGGGCATGATATGTCCCTTTACACACACAGATAGTCCGACAATTAAATTAATGAAAATCAATAGTTTAATGTTATTTGAAACATAACTATTAGATCACAGTTATCATTTTAATAAAATAAGCTATTTTATGTATGATTTTAAGCATGATTTTTGTTAAAAATTTTTACCTTTTTTTCATAGTGATGAATGTTTAAACTTTATTTAGTTGTGTATTTGTATTGAAAACGCATCTGACTTTAAGCAATGAAAAAGCATGTAAAACGTGATCAAAACGCGGTAAAACGCATGCGTATTTTTAGCGTTTTTGTGGTCAAAACCAAATTTGACAAAGACAATTTCTGCCAGAGGATGCGTTTAGAGCTGCAAGTAACTCAATGTAAAGTGCACACATAGCCTAATACACACGAGATGAGTGCTCCACATCGGGAAGGTGCTCTATTTCATGTGGTGCCAATTTCTGGCTAAATGAGAGGTGTCTTCAGATGGGCTGCAGTCATTGTATTTCCAAGACGGCTTTCTCAGGTAGAAAACCCTTTAAAAATTTATAGGTATATTAGGTTCAACACATTAGGAATATTGTATGTGAACGGTAGCGTTGTAATTACATAATTATGTACACAATAATGAGCCAACGAACCTGCATTTTGTTACATGGGGAAACTATAAACTATATAGCGGTTATAAAATTTATTACCAAAGTTTTACCACCCACCGTGCACATACAAAATAGTACAATACTTTTTCCCCCTAACAATTATACTCATAAAACAGAGTACAAAACATGTTACCGGTCACAATGCCCATACAACATTGACACTGGGCAGCCATAGCTCTCCAAAACAACTGCAGTGTGTGTGGATGTGAGGGAATGTCTTAGAAACCTTCTTATTCAGGCTTGGACTGGACCACAGGGGAACAGGTGAATTCCCCGGTAGGCCTCCCTACAGAAGCAGTAGCTGGCACAATACATTTGATTTACTATGTACAGACAAAGGCAGCATCTATCTCATCACTCATTTATCAGTATCCAACTCATTATTAGCAGCATAGATAAATATGTGAATGTGAGTAATGCAATATCTGCATGTAGCTGAACATTGGGGTCCCAGAGTCAATGTTTCTGGTGGGCCCTTGACACCCCAGTCTGACACTGGTCTATAATTTTTAAAGTAATAACATACTTCAACTGTCTGTGAATTTATATATTTGTACTTGACAATCACGACCATGAGCCACTATCTAAGCAGATGCAGTGTTCATTCCAGTCAGTGCCTGTAGTTATTTTTCCACTTTGGGGGCCACTATAATATATTATGTCGAGGGCGAGGGCCAGCTGTCCCCGTCGCGGGGGCTGCTCGGGGAGATCGCGCTCGGATCCGGTACCTTCTCCTCGGTGGCTTGAGCGGGGCCGGACCCGGGGCTCGAGCAGCGCTCCTCGCCCACGAGTGAAAAGGGGATTTGGATTTGGGATAGAGTTTGTGATGCCACCCACGGGCTGTGGCGATGGTGGGCACCACCGCTGCTGGTGATGGGGTTCCCGGGAGCGATGGTGAGCATCTAGGTGTTGGCCCCTCCGTGGGTAGTGGCTGTTGGTCCCGGGGCCCGGTAGGAGGTTGGGTTCCCCAGGATGGGTTTTGGCAGGGTGCAGGGTCGCGGTGCAGTGCAGCGCGGTGCCGGATGACACTGGTGTACTCACTCAGACACAGACAGACAGAGTCTCTGGTAAACCAAACGGCTGGATGGACGGGGCCCGCAGCCGGCTGCGGTGTTCTCCCTGGACGGGTTGATGGTGGCTGTCGTTCCCTGCACCTGTGTTTTGTGTTTTGACTCCAATGCCTGGGCACCGGGAGTCCGCTCCCCGACGTATATGTGCCGGAGGAGCCCGTTTGCCCGCAGACGCTGGCCCTTTGGATCTCTGGCCCTTGGCGGTGGCACTTATCCGGAACGGTTGGGCTGTTGCCTTCAATCGGGACTTGGGTGGGAATGAATCCCTGAGGTCCAGACTGCAATCAGAGAATTTGACTAAAGGTTGGCTTTAAGCCTAGTCGGGGTCTGAGTACCCTGCCTGGTGCTTGGCTCCAATCTGCTCCCCGGTTCGGTACCGGCGGGCCACCGCCCGACCCCGGTCCTACGGTTCCGCTGACCTTCGCCAACTCCTGCAGACGGCCACCACCGTCCGCCAACCTTGCTGAGTGTGCCTGGGTTCCTACCCAGCCACAAACAGTTTTCACTCCTCACTCACTACAGACCAAAACTGGACTGACTGCTGTGTTTTTCCCGCCTCCAGGCTGTTAACTCCTCGGTGTGTGGGGCCAACTGTCTGGCTCTGCCCCACCTGGTGTGGTCATCAACCCTGGAGGGTGGCAACAAGGGTTTAATGTTTGACTGGTGTGCCCTGTCCAGGGAAGGGGGTGTCTGGTGTTGTGTAGTGACCTGTGACCCCTGGGGTCCAGGGCGTCACAATTACAGAGTGACATACAGTATATAGCAATTTGTTCATATAATATTATCAGGAGAATCCGCCACTAATTGGAGCATAACGTGCTTTACAGACTACATACTGTAGATTAGACTCAAGATATCAAAACATAGTCACCCTTTATCCTATTCCCATCCTTAGGAAATAACTGGCGTATCCTGATACAAGTATGGTAGTAGAATTTATAAATTTGTGGCACTAAGTATACAGTATGCAACAGTCTAGGGACTTTGACGCAATGTGAGGCTATGCTAAAATTTTGTGACTCTTCGTGTTCTATGCCATTTTTACCCAGCTCAGAGCTGGAGCAGGACTGAAGTGTGGTAAATTAATGATGAGTGGTGGCGTTCTATACACCACAAATCTTACTCCAGTCCCCAATTGGAGTAAGATTTCTGGCAAAGCGCATGCTGAGCCATACACCACTTTTCAGACATGCCGGTCTTGATAAATCAGGGCCATTGTGTGCCACTTTCTGGCAACATATTATAGGTTTGCACAGAACAAATTTGCAATACAGCCTTATGCATATTTCAAAGGTTGTGTTCATAATGGAAGCCACGGCACTATGATGGATCCAAACTATCAGTGATGACCCACATTCATTTTAATAGCTTCCTTCATAGTTTCATAATGTTTTTAACAGTGGGAATATAGCTGTATGCTCCATTAATCTTGCTATTGTGAACTGTTGCAGATTTCTGCTTTCAGCAGACTCAACAGCATACAGAAAATGAACTGTCTTACTTGGGACATACAGCAACCAATATATTCATCATCATCAATCATCAGCAACATGTAGGATACAGGGAAAAACTGAAAAAAAAAATAAAATAGACAGGCCATATAGTAGAGTTTAGAGAGGAACCACACACAAATCAAAAAGCTGAAACAACCACAGGTATGCAAAATTTGCATTTATGATTTTTTTTTTCAAATCCAGTGACTGATCCTTCTGTTTTCTTATGCCCTGACTTTTATAAAACACTTCTATTTTAAACCATCACATATTGATTTTGCAAAAACCGAGTGTGATATTAAATACAAGCTGGATGAACAAGAAGAATCTTTATTGTAGCCCAAAATGTACACCATATTCTATATAAAAATCTATTGAACATTAATTCTGCAACTTTATTGGAAATTAATTATTGCACCTTTTCCTATTGCCTTCAAAGCAAAATATATAGAAGACGTGCCGATCTGCTCTGTGAAGCATCCAGCAGTATTCTCCCATTATCTTCACCTTCCATCTACCTTGGTATTGTCATTCCATCTTCTTGATATCCTGATGAAATCTTTCTCCTTGCTCTTTGCTAGCAGCACCAAGGTTTTCAAGGTAGTAGTCCAAATGGGAATGTAAAAACTGTAACTTTAAATTCTTCAGACAAACAAGGCTTTGAAACGTTTCAGCATGTTCTCCACAATGGACTTTTAGATCTTTGTTATTACCAAGACATTTCTTCACAACGCTAAAAGAATCCCAAGCCGTTTTCTCAACAGCTTTCATTTTTGTTCCGAATACGTAGGCCTTCATGAATTTCCAAATGTCTGGAGTCACAAAAATGCCATCCTTCAGGTTTGCTTTAGAAAGTCCCTGAAATTTGGTACACAGGTACTATAATGTCTCTTCTTCTTTTGGTAGAACTTTCACAAACTGCTTCATCAGTCGAAGGTTGGTTAATGTGGAGTGGTGGCAGGAGAACTTTAGTGAAATCAACTAAACTTTCTGCAACTATGTTCTTGAGTCCAGGTTGCATAGATGTTCTTGTTGGTAAACTTTTTTGGCTCCAGTGATGAGTCCTGTCCCAGCTTTCCCGTTTACACAAAAATCATGGGTACTTTGTGGTTCCTCCTTGCTTCAAGTTTCTCCGGAGGTGAGGGGAAAGGTATTCCTGGATCGTGAGGCATAGGGTGAATCACAGACTGGAGGTCCAGGTGTATAATTTCCTTATTTTTAAGTTTGAATCTCTTCATGTTGCATGTACAAAGGTAGCCGCCATTACTATAATTTTGTGGCTCCCTCCAGATCATAGGCACGCCAAAACTAAAGCTCTCTTTCATCCCTTTAGACCACTGTCATAGTTCTACCCAAACAGAACATACATGTGAAGCCCACGACTTGTCCTTATCACCTAGTTTGGAACGCATAATACACTTTTCTAATGAAGTCCTTAATGTTCCTTCATTGTTTCATGTTTACAAAATAACCGCAAATGTAGCAAGAGTTGCCAGGTGAATTACGACACCCCCTTCTAGCCATTTTGATCATGTTGTTAGAAATAGAAGCTTAATCCACCAAAACCACTAAATACTGGAAAGAATTGTGGTAAGCGCATCACCACATTCTTATGAACTGTCTAAAAGAAAATCTGTCTTTGTTTCTCTTATTAACCAATCACAGTGCAGCTTTCATTTCTTATACTGCTGAGGTAAAATGAAAGCTGTGCTCTGATTGATTGCAATGACACCACCAGACTGTTATGAACTGGGACTGGAAAAAAAAAAATCTATCTTTAATGCCAATAACAACCAATCAAAGCACAGTTTTCATTTGTTATACTGCAAAGTTAAAATGAAAGATTTGCTATGATTGGATGCTATGGACACCACCACACTCTTTGTAAGCTATGTTAAGAAAATCTTCTCTGCCCACAGCAGCCAATCACAGCACAGTGTCCATTAATTTCTAACCAGCCTAATGACACCAAGATTATCTACCAAAGGTCACACAATGGGGTCAAAGTATGGTGCAAACCTATGGAGTCAGTGTTTGTGAAAAACTACATGATGGAACTTTTTTTGAGTTCACCACTCGAAAGTATGAAAAAATCACCTCTTACTTTTCAAACAATTTTACCCTGGCAGACCTGTGCAATTAGCACAAAGCCATCAGCTGTCTGCTGAGCACAGTCCCCACAGCATAAGCCTGCAGCTGCTGTGAATCCCAACCTAAACCAGGCATTACACTGGATTAACACATTCAACATTATGGCGAACAATTGTCCTTTTGACAGTGGTTCAGGTAGTATTAAATCAGCATGCATTGTATTCATTCATTCTTGTGCATGACATTTTATGGCTGACTATGATTAAAGCTTTAGTTATTGTAGGAAGATAAGCTCTGAAAAACTAACAGCTGCACTAAATACATTGTAAACCAAGAGCAGTAATATAATAAATTGTATCACTGTATTTGGGTGGAGAACTGCTTTCAATGAGAGCAAATGGAAACTCCACACAGCTATACTGCATTCTTATTAGCCTTATTCATTCAGGAAAATATATCCCTCCTCTATGATGAAATATTTATGATGAAGGTAATAACTGATGAAATATCAGGAGTGGTAGTTTCAGTCACAAACTACTCTAATTCAGATCTAGTAAGTTTGTGATTTTGGAAATGAAGAAAGAAATCTATATATTTAGCATTTATAATTATAATAATAATAATATAAATTGTGTAATATTCTGCATTGTTGCTGCCCCCATCAGCTGCCCCCCCCTGCAGAGCGAGCGTCAGTTTTCCACATCATAATACAAGGTTTACTGAACTAAGACTGGCAGGACACATGACTGAACATACACCAACGAGCAAAAGGGTAACAGTGTTTTGAACTGTTGACTTTCAGGCACCATATCTCACCATCCACTACAGATACAACTGTGAAAAAAGTACCTTCATTTTATAGACAGTCATCTTGGTTATCACATACATAAATTTTACTTACAACTATTTAGCATATAATTAGTTCTGCAGATTCTTGACATGTGACTGCATTGTTACTGTTTCACTCCTGGTGGAGAAAAAATATTTTCTGCCTGCATACTACAAATCACAACCTGTTCTACCATTCCCTAATAGCTCAATGTGTTATTAGGTTGATTCCCAAGCAAGAGGTCACTGGTTCGCATCAAGGAGCAGCCATGAAGATTTCCCAAGAAAAGAGAAACAGCATCATTCAGCTCATCCATAGCGGTCACTCGCCAAGAAAATTAGCAAACTGCTTCATACGAGTGCCATGACAGTTGGAAGAATATGAAATGAAGTTGGTGAATCCATTCAAAAGCCAAGAGGTAGACGTCCAGGCACAAGTCAACAAGTTGGCACATCAGTATGTCTTTCAAAAGCCAAGAGGTAGACGTCCAGGCACAAGTCAACAAGTTGGCACATCACTATCAGTGCTGGCGCGACAAACACGACCGTTGAGGTGGCTCGTATGCTTCATAATAAGGAGATCACAGATGTCCATGCAAGAACTATGTGACACATGTTACACAACTCTGGAATGGTGGCCCCAAAAAAAGAAGAAGAAACCCTAACTTCAATATCATCATAAGAAGCATCAGCTGGAGTTTGCAAAAACGTACGAAGAGTAGACAGTAGAAGATTGTAAATGGGTGATTTGGTGTGATGAGATGACAGTCAACAGACTAAGCTCTGATGGGTGCAAATGTGTCTGGAAAAACTAGGGAAAAAGGGGCTAATGGATTGAGACATTGAAGGAACTCTGAATTTCGGTGGAGGAAGCCTGATGACATGGGGTTGTTTCACAGCCAAAGGCATTATCCAGGATTGATGGCGATCTCAATTCCGAACTATATGTGAGCATCCTACAAGATGAGTTACTACATATACTCGAGTACTATGGGTATTAAAAAAACGACACTGTGTTCCAGCAGGAAAACAACCTGAAACATTCTTAAATATTTTGATGACAATGAAGTAGAGGTGCTGGATTGCCCCCCATAGTCCCCAGACCTCAACCCAATCAAACACTTGTGGGTAGTGTTGAAGAAAAAGCTGTATACACACCCAAGTGAGACAACCAGTATGCACTAACATTGGGAACGTGTAAAAGACACCTAGGATCAGAATAAGGTCAAGACACACTTGAAACTGATTGAGAGCATGCCCAGAAGGATTCAAGCAGTGTTGAAAACCAAAGGTGGATTTACAAAATATTAATAGAATAGGAGAAATTAAAATTTTGTTTTTTAGGAGCAAAACAGTAACAATGCAGTGACATGACAAGAATCTCCAGAACTAATCATAGGCTAAATAGTTCCAAATTTATGTATAAGATAGCCAAGATGATTGTCTATAAAATAAAGGTAGTCTCATGCTCAAAGCTGTAGTGGATGGTGAGAAATGAAGTGCATAAAAGTCAGAATTTCAAAACATTGTTACCCTTTTGCTTGTCATTGGGTATATATAAAAGATGCACTTTTCCTGCCAAAAATTTGGGAGGAAAGTGAGGTGTTGTCTGTTCTCTGTTGTGGGGGTGCTGTCTGTGCAGCTCTGTGTGCAAGCGGCCGGGTGCGTTTGGGCGGCAAGGTGCATGCTGGCGGCCAGGTGCGTGTCGCTGCGTGCCGGGTCGGTGCCGTTTGGGAGCGAATTTGTTCCTCTGGGGGGGTATTGCAACTTTTGGCCATTTTGAGGCAAAATTGTTTTGAGGCTGCCTCTCTGTCCTTGCTGCCTCTCTGTGCGGGTGGGCGGCCTGCTGGCTGCCACTCTGTGCAGGCGGGTGGCTGTGCGGACTGTGGTCGCTGTGCGGTGAGTGTCCCAGTCTGTCCACAGTCCCGGTTTCAAATGATGGCGCCCGGGAGTCAGCTCGTGCGCAGATGGAGCACTTGGATGAGAGCTCCATCTGCGCACGCGCCGCTCCGGGTGCCATCGTTTGAACCGGGACTGCAGACAGACTGGGACACTCACCGCACTGGCCTGCTCCACCGCTGCCGCTGTCACTGACCCACCGCTGCCACTGTCACTGACCCGCCACTGTCACTGTCACTGACCCGCCGCTGACACAACTGACCCGCCGCTAACATCACTGACCTGATGCTGAAACCACGGACCCGCCGCCGCTGCTAGCACAGCCTCTGCCTCCTGTGACCCCACTCCACCACTGCTGCTGCCCCCTCCGGTAAGACAACACTGGAGTATAAGATGGACCCCATTTTTATTTTTTTACCTTTTTTATCTCTAAATTTGGGGTGCGTTTTATAAACCGAAAAATAAGGTATTTCTTCCAGAAGATTATTGTAATTACACATGTCAACTTAAATTGAAAGTCATAGTAGATGTGGTTTTTCACCCACTAAATTTCATTGTATATATTCTAGTTCAGCCCAAATTATCATTTGTTGCCAATGATCCTGAGGGGATCCATGTTTTACCTTTGTGAAAATTATCTTCTGTTTACAAACTAATTATATATGGACAACTTTTTTTTTAGTTTTCCTAAAACTTTTCCCTGGCTATTTTCTAAGTCCTTCCTTGCTGTCAGTGAATTTAAGCCTTCCTTGTTTATCTTCAAATGCTACTTTGACATTTCTGCCGATTCTGATTTTTAACCCAGTATTCTATTTTTCGGGTACGATCACACCGTCATATATGCAACGTATTTTCCATGTAGATTTTTGCAGAAAATGCATTGTGTATTTTTTAACCAGCAATCAGAATCCACCGTGTAAATTGACCATCTCAGTGGTTTTGACATCCGTAGCATGTACATGTTATTTCAGGGACTTCACCTTTGCATCAGGAAGGGTATAATCTGCAGAAAATTGGAAAAAGAATTCACAGCAAAATCTGCGTTGTGCAGCCAAAGTTCGCTATATGTTGCTGATAGACCGCAGTATAATGTATGTGAATTGGGTCATAAGGTAAGGTGACTGTGACAAGTTGTAAAAAAAACAAAAAAAAACCCCAAAACATTTGGTTCTGCCGTTTTGTGACTTGCTTATTACAGTCTCAGTACCTTGCAGGTCGAGACCCCATTCACCTGCATTGTGCTGCAATCTAAAAGTCCAATACAGTGGTTTATGGCCATTTGACCTGTGTTGCTGCCAAAGTGGGCGTATATACCCAGCCTTTATGCACGTTTTGTTGCAGCTGATACATTCCAGCCGTGAGGACCTAACCTTCCGGATCAACATTAAAGGGTTATTCCCATCTCCAAGATGCTATGCCAATATGTAGTAGGTGTAATAATAATAATATTAGCAAATATCTGCAATTAGAAATGTAGTATAGTTTTTCTGATATAGCCATGTCTCTTACCTCATGTGCAGGGCATTACAACTTAAGTATCCATGGCTACGTCCACTCATAGAGTGACAATTAGTCAGTTAGTTGCTCATGGTCATAACCATGGATACCTAAGCTAAAATGCCCTGCATATGAGGTAAGAGACATTGCTATATCAGGAGAACTATGCTATATTGCTATTATTATTATTATTATTGCACCTACTACATATTGGGATAGGATCTTGGAGATGGAAATACCCCTTTAAGTTCCAATATGAGATCCCAGCTCTATAGATACACACAATAACATACGTAAAGCTATGACCGCAGAGGTTTTGGAGAGACTCTGTAGCCTTATTCACTCTTTATACCTGTTTCTAGGTGTGGAGTAGAGTTACTGCCCTGAGGAATCTTCTCCCTCCACCTTCTTTCTCCAGGCCCAGAAAGGAAAACATGCAGGTACGGCAGAATTTGGAAAAAATGATTGGTATTTCTTCAGCACACAGAGAATGGAAGGGGGCAGGACAAGGGGAGTGGTGTCTCAGGTGAACTTCACAGCACAGGAGGCCGGTTAAAAATAGGTGACAGCTAGAAACACCCAGTAGCACTACGAGGGCGCGTGTATATTACCTGTGAGGAAGTGCTGCAATGTTCCCGAGTGGAAGTGGCTGTGGGACCCTAAGTACAGCACAGTGTATAACACAGCACTACAGGGCATACAGAAAGCAGCAACTACTGACACGTGGCAGAACTATGTCATTGTAAACTCAATCAGCCGGTGACTAGAAAGAGTACCTCAAGTCTACACTTAGTTGTCACCCCCAAGCTAGTCACCAAGATATGCTGTCAATGTTTGCATGCTGGAGGGTCTCATCCCTGTTTGCAGGAGTCATCTGGACTGCAGGCTCTTATATGGTCAGCAGAACTACCACATAATGGCCAATGTATGCTGGTGTTATTGGTCTTGGTCTTTGTGTAATGGCTTTTATTCATTATTGGGTAGGAGCATGTTGTGGTATGACGCAGGGGTAGTTGTAGCACCCACGGGGCAAGGGGTTAAGTTATTCGTCACCGGGCCGATGATGTCGGGTCAGGGGGATGTCACGGGGTGGCCCTTTTGCCCAGTTTCATGGCCCCGAGGTGTACAATAAAGGAGGGGGTGGTGGTGGTGATGATGGAGGTTTGATTTCGTGATGCCACCTGCGGTATGTGGCCAGGGAATTAGCCGCCGCTGCTGTTGTTGTAGTTGAACCAGGGCAGAGCTGGATGCTCCAAGCCACGGGTCCTATGGCGCTCCCAGAAGTGTGAGGTAAAAGAAGATTGGACCGAGGTCCCAGGTGCATGTCTCACCCCAAGCTGTGCCTGGGGCTAACTAACTATGTGTGAAGATGCTCCTTCCCTTTTTCCCAAGTGGTGCCCGCCCCCCAGGTGTTTGTCCTAGTGACCGGGAAAGTCCCATGCTTTGTGATGGCCACCCGCCTATCTACCCCAAGCCAACCCTTGGTGGGAAGGCACCTAACTGTTTGTGGTGTGTGAATGTGAGAAACACCAACGATTAACCTCTCCTTACCCGGGATGAATACTACATCTTAAGGGAGATGCAGTTGTGACGCCCTGGACCCCAGGGGTCACAGAACAACATCACACACATACACACCACCTTCCCTGGTAGGGAACACCCGTCAACAAAACCCTTGTTGCCTCCTCCAGGGTCTGATGTCCACACCAGGTGGGGCGGAGCCAGGTGGTTGGCCCCACCCACCGAGGAGTTCACAGGCCTGGAGGCGGGAAAAGTAGTTAGTTCAATTTGGAGTGGAGGAGTGAAGTGAAGACTGTATGTGTCTGGGTCGGAGCCCAGGCACAGTCAGCAAGGTCGGCAGACGGTGGTGGCCGTCTGCATGAGTTAGTGGACGTCTGCGGAACCGTCGGACCGGGGTCGGGCGGTGGCCCGCCGATACCGAACCGGGGAGCAGAGTGAAGCTAAGCACCAAGGCAGGGTACTCAGACCCCGACTAGGCTCGGAAGTCGCCGTAGTGGTCAAATTCTTTGATTGCAGTCTGGACCTCAGGGGTTCATTGCCACCCAAGTCCTGTCAGAAGGCAACAGCCCAACCCGTCCGGATAAGAGCCACCGCCAACGGCCAGAGATCCAAGGGCCAGCGCCTGCGGGCAAAACGGGCTCTCCCGACACATACAAGCTGGGGAGCGGACCACCCGCGGGAATCCATAGGGGTCAAACACTTACACACAGGTGCAGGGAAAGACAGCCGCCATCAACCCGTCCGGGGAGAGAGAAGACGCCGCAGCCAACTGCGGGCCCCGTCCATCCAGCCGTTTGGTTTACCAGAGACTCTGTTATTGACTACCTGAGTGAGTACACCAGTGCCATCCGGCACAGTGCTGCACTGTAACGCTGCCCCGTTTCCGCGCTGCCTCCCCGCACCAGCACCTGCACCGTGCTCGAGCCACTGAGGAGCAGAAGCACCGGACCCGAGCGCCAGCGATTCCCAGGCGAGCGGTGTTCCCAACCCCTCCGCCCGTGACACAGTACCCTGTGGCGACTGAAGCCTCAGGGGCGCCACATGGACATATCACTGGTGCAACCTGAGCAGCTGTACAGGGCCCAAGAGGTATAGGGGCCCATTTCTACCTTCAAAGCAGGTGGAGTTTTGCATTTTAATGAGTTATTGAACTGAAAAGGGCCCATATACTGTTCTTGCACAAGCATCCTTTTCTGTCTGAGTCCACCAGTGGTAGGGTGTGGTGTTCTTGCGCGCTCCCCTACCGGCACTTTGATGGACCATGTGACCGATTCCAGATATGGTTTTGACAAGTAATGGTACACACCTAATATACTCTGTACCTTCAGAAGCACATGATATGTGTGCTATGGTGGGTATGGCAGACTTAGGGGCGCTTTGCACACTACGACATCGCAGGTGCGATGTCGGTGGTGTCAAATTGAAAGTGACGCACATCCGGCGTCGCAATCGATATCGTAGTGTGCAAATCTTTTTTGATACGATTAACGAGCGCAAAAGCCTCGTTATCATATCATCGGTGTAAGGTCCGACATTTCCATAATGCCGGTGCAGCGACGGGTACGATGTAGTTCCTCGTTCCTGCGGCAGCACACATCGCTGTGTATGAAGCCGCAGGAGCGAGGAACATCTCCTACCTGCGTCCCGGCTGCAATGAGGAAGGAAGGAGGTGGGCGGGATGTTTACATCCTGCTCATCTCCGCCCCTCCGCTACTGGCCGCCTGCCGTGTGACGTCGGTGTGACGCCGCACGACCCGACCCCTTAGGAAGGAGGCGGTTCGCCGGCCACACCGACGTCGCAGGGCAGGTGAGTGCATGTGAAGCTGCCGTAGCGATAATGTTCGCTACGGCAGCTATCACAAGATATCGCTGCTGCGACGGGGGCGGCTTGCGATGTCGCAGCGTGCAAAGTACACCTTAGACTTATCCCATAATTCTTGTGCCTTAGGCCTGTTTCACATGTCAGGGAAAAACACAGACGTTTTTCACTGACGTGTTAAAAATGCATATGTCCCTCCATGTGCCGTGATTTACGGCACACAGTGGTTGTCCATGTGCTATCCGTGATACGTTATCTGTCATCTGTGATATGCACATGGACGTATACTCACCTGTCCCCGCTCCGGCTGTCCGTGGTGCTGAACTCTTTGGCTCTGCTGTGTTTCCGCCCTCGCTGCAGCTACTTCCGGGTCGGCTGTGGCTGCATACATGAATATGCATGAGAATAATTAGCCGGCTCTGAAGCAGTAGCATGCAGAGGCCGGAGGCAAGCAGCACTGGAGAAGGTGAGTTAAAAATGCTTTTTATTTTTATTGTCCGTATTTTTCTGGTACGTGTTTCACGGATCACACTATAGTGTGGTCCGTAGGACATCAGTGATGCCCGAAAAAAATGAATATGTCTGTGCGTAGCACACGAACACGCGTGTACACCGCACGGAGACACGGTCAGTGAAAAATCACTGATGTGTGCGCAGATCCATTGATTTTAATGGGTCTGCGCATGTCCGTAATTCTGGTACGTATAAAAACTAACACATACGAACTAGAATCACTGACATGTGAAAGAGGCCTTACTTGAACCCTTTGTGTTATTCCTGTTTCACACGTCTAGTGAAAAACACAGACGTTTTTCACTGACGTGTAAAAAAACCATATGTCCCGCCGTGTGCCATTATTCACGGCACACATGGGTTGTCCATGTGCAATCCGTGATACGTGCCCCGTTATCTGTGATTGCACATGGAGATAAACTCACCTGTCCCTGCTCCCTGCTCCTGCTGTCTGTGGTGCTGAACTCTTCGGCTCTGCTGTGTATCCGGCCCGCTGCAGCTAGTTCCGGGTTGCGGTGTCATGCATAACTGAATATGCATGTGTGACGCCCTGGCCTATCATGTCGTCACAGGGTATTGTGCAATCTGCCCTTCTGCATGATATCCAATCCTCCTTGGTTACGGGTCCCTGACCTTTGGTGTTGCTAAGAACAAGCTAATTAAAATCCTAGGAACACTCTGCACCACACCCACCAGACACACCAGTGGACAGCCAGGGTCAGGAGTGTCAGGAGACAGTAGGAGTTGAGGAGAGACTCTCAAGAGGAGAGGTCAGGAGCTGGGCTCCTCGTTTACTAGGTGGCAGACGTTGGTCTGGGCCTGGTAGGAGCTGGACCCCGGTCGCAGAAGATCGTGACAAGGAGCAATGACTGTCGAGGAGGAAAGCCGGCGGCCTTGTGCCATCACCGGGCAGGGGCCAGGGCACGACGGGGTACGTGGACCCCAGACCAGGAAGTAGCTTCAGGCGTCCTGGTAATTCACCCAACGAGGACAGAGCCTTCAAGATCCGTTCTCCACCAGCTCCAAAATCGGGGTACTAGCGCAACGAGGGGAATAGGACATTCCCACTGCCTAGTTCAGAAAATCCCAAGCGTGAACCCTGAGAGCAAGCTCACTCCGTCACTGCCTCAGCCATACGGTTGAGCGGGACCCGTTCAGTTTCAAGCTGAAAGGGACCAACTACAGTAAGGTGCCAAGGTCAAGGTCACAGGCTAACAAGCAATATCAATGGGCACGGGATCCAGGCGTGCCCCCCCTTGCTGTAGTGGCATCAAGAACTTTGGTTTACCACGGTTGTCAGCATCAACATTATTGGACTGAGTACGCAATTAACCCTTACTGACCCGACGGCACCTCCCTGACACCATACAGAGTCCCGGGGCATCCCCCCTACCCGTGGAGTGCTAAACACCTGGCTGCCCACACCATCGCCACCGGGTACTCCCAGCCGCAGCAGTGGTACTTTACCCTTACCACACACCACGGGTGGCGTCACCAACTTTCCACATTGTCTCCTGTACATACACCCCCTTTATTTGAGTGGCCGCACGACCCCCGGGTCCGGACATCCCTCGAGCCACCGCGGATCCGGATCCGAGCAGCCCGGCTGCTGACGCGGGGGCGGCACACCTCGAATTCCCTGGCGTCATGACCAGGATCCGAGCAGGACCCACTTACCTGGGTGACGTGCGCCTTGAAGCCGAAAACCGCAAGTCAAAATTCCTCTTCCCGTCAATTCTGCCATTTTCTGCCATCTTTTCGTGCCAAAACGCCATCTTCCCCATGAAAGTGCATGAAGCAGAAGCCCTGCCCTTTGTCCTGCGTGTGAGGCCGGAATCGGAAGTTCCCAGAGGGCCACAGCGCACGAAAGAGTGCTGAGTGAAAACCAAGGAAGCACGCGAAGATGTTGGCTCCAGACAATGGAAGTGTGGCGGCGCTGCCTCCGCCCGACCAGGGTAACGCCGGTGCGGCGGCACTGGGACCTGAGCCGGTTGTTCCTATAATGCCGATAACCTTGTCGTATGTACCGGGCGCTGCCTGGCTCCCACAGTATGGTGGCCGACCAGACTTGCTGCAGGGATTCAAGAGAAAAATCTGTAACGTCCTTGACATGTATGCCCTGACTGGATGCCAGCGGGTGTTGGTAGTGCTCAGGTAGATGACTGGCGCTGCCAAGCTGGAAGTGGAGACATGGACTGAGGCAGATCGGATATCCGTAACTGCCATTTTCAGGAGACTGGGAGCTGCGTTTGAAACCCGCACGAAAGCGGAGCTGAGGATCGAGACCCTGCGATCAAGTTAGTCAAAGTGTTGCTGGCCAGAGCTGATGCCCGTCTTGAACCAGGCGCCCAAGAGGAGGCCAGGAATTTGTAGCAAGACCGGAGTCGGCTTTATCTGCACCAAGGCAAGCTATGCAGGAGCTTGACCAACCCTAAGACCCACGAGAGAATCTGCCAGATTGTCGTCCCCAAGTCGTACGTTCCAGGGGTGCTGGAGGCATATCATGACGGAGCCAGGCACTTCGGGTGGAAGAAGCTGGAAATGTTGCTCAGAAGTCGCTTCTACTGGATAGGGATGTGAGACTCTATAGAAGCCTGGTGTAGGAATTGCGGCCCCTGTGCCTTGAGGAGGCAAGATGGCACTAGTCAGCGAACACCACTTCAGCCGATTGTCACCAAGCAGCCCCTGGAGATCGTGGCTCTGGACTATGTCAAGCTGACCCCCAGCCGAAGTGGGTACACATATGCGCTCACGATGGTTGACCATTACTCACGATTCCTGGTGGTGGTACTTGTTAAAGATTTGACAGCCAGTATTGCAGCAAAGGCGTTCCAGGCCCACTTCTGTAGACCGCATGGGTATCCCGACCGAGTCTTGATGGATCAGGGTCCTGCGTTCGAGGTTGAGATCTTCCAAGAGTTCTGCAGTCTGTACGGGTGCAAGAAGATCCGCACTACTCCCTATCATGCACAGACGAATGGGATGTGCGAGAAGATGAACCACCTGGTGAATAATCTGTTGAAAACCCTTCCTTTAGAAGAGTGGAACCAGTGGCCTGAAAAACTACCAGGCCTGGTAGACATCTACAACAACATTCCGGTGGGATCCACCAAGTATACCCCGGCATACCTGATGAGAGCTCGACCTGGAAGACTCCCGGTGGACTTGGAGATGGAGGTTGAATTGCCTGAGGCTTACGCACCCGGAGAAAATTGGGACTCACGTCGCCAAGTCCAGTATAAGCAGATTCAGAAGTGCGTTGAGGAAAGCTTGAATCAAACCCGGGAACGGCAAGAAAGAAACTTTAACAAACAAGCTAAAGCAGCCCCCTTTGCCCCTGGTGAAATCGTGTTGAAAAGAAAGAGGAAGCAACACAAGTTGGATGATCAGTGGGAGAAGGATCCGTATGTGGTACAGCCATCCAACCAAAAGACCTGTTTGATGAGCTTGGATCATGGGAGAACTACGGCTACGGTATCTCGGGACCATCTGAAAAAGTGCCCAGAACCTCTAAGAATGGCAGAAGAACCTCAGCCCCAAGTGGTGGAAGAAAGGAAAAGGGTGATCCATACCATTCTAGGTGATTTTCCGGAAGATTGGCCTATGCAGAATGGAGCAGTAATAGCACCTGTGTTAACATTCCCACAACCCGTGGAAGAACCAGAACAGGAAAGGCTTACTGACACTGCACCCACTCCAGCACCTAGGCTATTGCCTGTCTCCTTGCCACGCACACATAGGGTTTTGCCAGTTACACCCAGCACTGAGAGCGAGGGACCTGCAGGGAATGTAGCCATGTCATCAGAAGGGGATGAGAGTCCAACATTAAGGCGATAAACCCGTGATAACTTTGGCCAGCCTCCACGGAGGTACAGAGAAGAGTATTGAAATTAAATGCCAGTAGTTATACGATGCCATAGAACTGTTAGGTATCGGTGATTTCGTTTATTGTTTTCCATTGTTTGTTATTTTCCATTTAGAAAATGTTAGCAAGTAAATGTTTTAATTAACCAATTGCAAATGAACGAAGAAGTTACCTGATTGACAACCAGATTCCTTTACAGTGTGTACACCCGGTACATGGACTCCGTTGATTTTATAGTTAGTAAAAATGGACTACGGTCACAGGACTGGCGTGACCAACACAAACTTGTGTTTTGTACATAGTTGCACCTCCTGTGCCAACCAGAGTCGACTAAAGACCACACCTGGGACCTTAACCTGGTCATGGACCCGCGGATAGGTTTCCAGGGGTCAGGTTTGTTTGGGTAGGGTTATTGGGATCTGGGACATTGGGACTGGACTGTCACAGGAAGAGGCTGCAACGGAGCAGGTTGAGTCTCCGTTGCCAACAAAACTGGTAGCGTCCCATCGTTGGGAGATGAACTCTTTAAGATTTCAGTAATCTTTAAGTAAAGTGCCTCCCCTGCGTGGGATGAAAATTCAAATAAAACAATGTTAATCCCTTTTTCTACTTTTTTCACAGTTAAAAAAAAAAATAAATAAATAAACCTCTGGTGTCCTGTAGCTCGGGGATGAGCTACGTTTAACTAAGGGGGAATGTGACGCCTTGGCCTATCAGGTCGTCACATGGTATTGTGCAATTTTCCCTTCTGCATGATATCCAATCCTCCTTGGTTACGGGTCCCTGACCTTTGGTGTTGCTAAGAACAAGCTAATTAAAATCCTAGGAACACTCTGCACCACACCCACCAGACACACCAGTGGACAGCCTGAAGGGAATAGGGCTGCCCACTTGGGGGTTGGTTGGGAGGGTCAGGAGTGTCAGGAGACAGTAGGAGTTGAGGAGAGACTCTCGAGGGGAGAGGTTAGGAGCTGGGCTCCTCGTTTACTAGGTGGCAGACGTTGGTCTGGGCCTGGTAGGAGCTGGACCCCTGTTGCAGGGGATCGTAACAAGGGGTACGGACTGTCAAGGAGGACAGCCGGCGGCCTTGTGCCATCACCGGGCAGGGGCCAGGGCACGACGGGGTACATGGACCCCAGGCCAGGAAGTAGCTTCAGGCGTCCTGGTAATTCACCCGATGAGGACGGAGCTTCAAGATCCGTTCTCCACCAGCTCCAAAATCGGGGTACTAGCACAACAAGGGGAATGGGACTTTCCCACTGCCTAGTCCAGAAAATCCCAAGCGTGAACCCTGAGAGCAAGCTCACTCTGTTAGCCATACAGGTGAGTGGGACCTGTTCAGTTTCAAGCTGAAAGGGACCAACTACAGAAAGGTACCAAGGTCAAGGTCACAGGCTAACAAGCAACACCAATGGGCACGGGATCCAGGCGTGCTCCCTCCTTGCTGCAGTGGCATCAAGAACTTTGGTTTACCACGGTTGTCAGCGTCAGCATTATTGGACTGAGTAAGAACGCAATTAACCCTTACCGGCCTGACAGCACCTACCCGACACCATCACCGAGTCCCGGGGCATCCCCCCTACCCGTGGAGTGCTAAACACCTGGCTGCCCACACCATCGCCACCGGGTACTCCCAGCCGCAGCTGTGGTACTTTACCCTTACCACACACCACGGGTGGCGTCATGGACTTTCCACATCGTCCCCTGTACATAGACCCCCTTTATTTGAGTGGCCGCACAACCCCCGGGACCGGATGTCCTGCGAGCCACCGCGGATCCGGATCCAAGCAGCCCGGCTGCTGACGCGGGTGTGGCACACTTCGTAATAAGCAGCTGGCTTTGAAGTTGAGGCAGCAGAGGCCGGAGACAAGCAGCACTGGAGAAGGTGATTTTAAAATGTTTTTTATTTTCAATGTACGTGTTTTTCTGGTACGTGTTTCACGGGTCCGTGGGACATCAGTGATGCCAGAAAAAAATGTACATGTGTGTCCGTGATTGCCACACGGAGACACGGTCAGTGAAAAATCACTGATGTGTGTGCAGACCCATTGATTATTCTTACTGACCTGAGGAATCATACTGACACATTAGTTTTACCATATAGTGAAATGGTATATATAAAACCCCCCCAAAATTGTACAATTGCACTTTTTTTGCAATTTTGCAGCACTTGAAATATTTTTTCCTGTTTTCCCAGAACACTATATCGTAAAACTAATGGTGTCATTCAAAAATACAACTCATCAAACAAAAATACAAGACCTCAAGTGCAATCAGTCATTTCTTATAGCTATCAACAAGCTTTTTATACCTCTCAATTGTAGTTTTAGACCACTCTTCTTTAGTAAACTGCTCCAGGTCTCTTTTATTTGAAGGTGCCTTCTCCCAACAGCAATTTTAAGATCTATCCACAGGTGTTCAATGGGATTTAGAACCAGACCCATTACTGGCCACTGATTGTCAGTGGGGGCACACAGAGATCAGCAGCGCTGCTGATCTCTGTGTGCTCCCACTGACAACCAATCCTGTGTAAAATACTCGAATTAGACGGAAACCCACGGTGCACTCCCTGAAAGCAGTTGATACCGCTTGTCATGCTCCCGCCAGTGTTCTATACATCTTCCACAATCCAGCACATGAAGTGAGGAAGGTCTGATTGACCAAAACGTCTTCACCGACTGAACTGCACCAATGTTTTAAAAAATAAAAAGTTTTTCATTATTAAAGTTAATTTGGAGTCATTGGTTATTCACTTTTTGTAGTCACAGAGAGACTGCAGACTTGTACTTCAAGTCTGGACATCCCCTTTAGTCTCTTCTGATGAAGCGCCACTGCTTCATCGATGTCTAGTAAATGGAACCTGTTAGCTGATTCATGCTGCCCATACCACAACTGGGGCGGCACTGGAGTAGTCTTGCTTCTCCCTATTGTCTCCGGACGGATTTTCTAACTTTATTACCATGAAAATATACCTGTCTACAATTGCACAGCCAGCACCTGGGTCATACTGTCTGTAGTTTGGGCACGAATCTGCTGTTAGGTTACCTTTAAACCTTTAAAGTGTTTATGGCACGTTTTTTGCATTACCCTATTCACAGAGTAGGTTATAATTTCCAGATGGGAACCACAGTGATCTTTTTGCTAGTAGTGCTGTAAGGTTAAGCACCCTTTCTTGCCTGGCTGCTGGGTGTAGTTGTCAATCCCAGGTGTGGCTCTTTGATCTCACTCCCCTTCACTATTTAAGATCATGTGCCTGATCAGCTGATGCCTATGATAGAAACTGAATCCTCATTTCTATGTGGTCCATTTGGAAGGAGCCTGTTTTGGAAGAATTTTGTCTTGTGTGCAGAGGTGGTGTTTGCTGCACTGAAGCTGCCTGGATTGTTTTCCTTTTCATATCTATTTCCTCTGTCTGTTTTCCTAACCTTGCGTTTCTGTATTGTAGAGGTGAGACTAGTGATCTCGTCAGACTGCTCACTAGCCAGGGTGAGTTCAGGGCAAATGAGGGCTTAGGAATGTGGTCAGAAATGGAGTAAAAGAACCTATATAAGGACATAATGCAGTACTGGGTTCAGCCACACGTGAATGCAGGTGCTAACTCGGCCCCCCTCCCTAACACCAGACCTCTGTGCGATGCTGCCTACTTATTATTGGTCAGTGTCAGAAAGAGGAGAGAAATACACGCCCACAGTGAAATTTCTCTGGTAACACCCATGTTGACTTACATTTTTTTAACTGTTTAAGTGTTTGATATTTGCACAACAGAGAGAAGAAATAAAAAAAACAACATTTTATTTAGCTTTATAGTGCCTATTACATAATATGTCCAGTTCAACATGAAAAATGTGATAAATGGTCCTCTATAATACAGATAGAAGAAACACTGGCGCTCACCCTGGAAAGAAGCCTACAGCTGCTGGTAGAAAGATACCGTCCCCTGGAACTCCTCAGAAAAGCCAGCACAGTAGCATCTTTTGTATAATTAGTGGTTTTTATGACAATAATTATGAGAATTGGAATCTAAGTATATAACCTGTATAATGTCATATTTATATAATATTTTTCTAAAGGTAAGTTTAAGAATGAACAAACTAATTTGTACTTATATATATCTATTAATTTATGTTCCGTTTTTACAACCAGTATATTTTGCTACACACTGGCTGTGTGATGAGCGCATCGCCTTGTGTTCTCCGGGAGGTGCAGGGCTCCGGCGCAATAGGGGTTAACGCGCTGGCCTGTTGCTTTAGCAACGGGAGGCGCGTCTCTCCGCCGGTCCGGAGTCTGAAACTTCTGTTATCGGAGTGCAACACAATGCGCAGGCGTCGTCATATCTACTCACATGACCGCTGTGTACAGCCCCTTCTGTACCACGTGTGCGCTCCACTCGCTAATCGCTGGTGGAACGCAACATTTATCAGCACTGGCCATTGGTTTTTAATGAGGTGGTAACCAGCTGTACTGACGTCACACTTACATCCAGATCTGTCTCAATGCTGTGATCTGTTACAGCTGCTCTGATAGACACGTGTTCTCCACTCATGCTTATGACTGGTCAACAAGCCCTTTATATACCTACGTGTTTAACATTGAAACCACACCTCCTGATGAAGATACCATTGTTGAAACATATGTTTTAACAGTTTTGTATTTGTATTTTATATTGTCTATGTCCACCTTTTGTATGTTTAAGATTCTGTCTAATAAAGCATATAACATTTTAGCCAAATACTTTTGAGAACTTGTGTGATACATGTTACATAAGTTTATAGGCTATTGCTATTGATTGATAGGCTTGTGTACTCCTTGTGCTAACCTGTCATGGTAAAAATAGTAATGATGAAAATACTATTGAACTAAATAGGTTCCAATAAACTTAAAGCTAAAAGGGTATTGACATGTAATGGTGAAGGTAAATTGCAGTAGATGTTAACCGATATAAATTTTTTGGTGCGGCTTCAAAACTTACGGTAAGTGTATTCGTGGGTTTGCTACAAAGTGGTTAATGTCTTTGTAAGTAAGTGTGACGCCCTGGACTAGCCAGGTAGTCACAGATAGCGCCCTGCACAACACCAGTCCCACACAAGGTAACACCAGCCAAACCATAAACCCTAGTCACCTCCCTCAGTGCTTAATGGACACACCAGGGGGGCGGAGCCAGGTGGTTGGCCACGCCCACCGTGGAGTTCAGTTGGCCTGAGGCAGGAAAAGTTCAGTTCAGTCTAGTTTGAGTGTCTGAGTGAGGAGTGCAGGGTCGGAGCCCTGGTACCTTGGCTAGGTATACGGTGGCCTTAGCCTGCAGGAGCCGGGAAGACGGCTTGGTGGAACCGTGGTGGACCGGGACAGGGTAGCGGCCCGCCGGTACCGACCCAGGGAACCGACTGGAAACCGGAGCACACAGGGGGGTACTCAGACCCTGAAACGAGGTCCAGAATCCACTGGACTGAGTTAATTCACTGATTGCGGTCTGGACTAGAGGTCCTTTCCCACCCAAGTCCCGACTAAAGACAACAGCCCACCGAGGGGGATAGACAGCCACCGCACAGGCAGAGAGATCCCACGGGTCAGCGTCTGCGGGCAAACGGGCTCCTCCGACATATACACAGCCGGGGAGCGGACTCCCGTCGCTGAAGCGCAGGCAGTCTACAAATACACTACACGGTGCAGGAGAAAGGCAAAGACCACCGAACCGGCTGGGGAACCAGATGCAGCTGGCTGCGGGCACCGACCACCATCAACTTTGTTTACCAGAGACTTGTGCGTGTCAATAACAGTGAGCAGCACACCACCCTGCACCGCTCGGCTACTCTCCCCAACGGATCCCGGGGCCATCATCCCTGCCCACGGAGGGGTTAACATCTTGCAGAATCACCATCTCCCCCGGGTGCCCCGTAACCGCAGCGGTGGTGTCTACACCTTCACCACATCCCGTGGGTGGTGTCACGAACTCAAACACGGCTCCGGCCATACACCTACCTACTACACCCCTAATAGCGCCAGCACCCTTTCAGAGCAATGTGACCCGGGTCCAGAGGCGCTCGAGCCACCCACCAACGAGCCCGGATCCGAGCGGCTCGGCTGCAGCCGAGCGCGGGGCGGTACATATATATACATAAATCGGCTAAACAATAGAATAAATCATATATTGGCGATATCACAAGTAGACCCCTAACTGATATCTGCAACAATGGTGGTATAATATTTGAAAACAATACAGTCCATTACAGTTTCCGATCACTACACATGAATGATAATGGCAGGTTTAGTGTTAATATTCCAAGAATACCTGCTTTGAGGTTGTTGATGTGGAGAAGTGGATGAAGGTTTGACCAATGTTGTCACATTAAATTATTCATAGAATTGAGTTGCGGAAGCAAGTTCCCGTCTTGCGGTCCTCACAATCCAATTTGCAGAGTGGTCTATACCACAAATTACACATTCCAGTACTTTTTTTTATATATAAATACATACAAATGAATATGAAAAAGTAGGAGGGAACATATTTTGGGTACATCAAAATCAAGTTAATTAAGAAATGAACTGTAGACATTAATCAAATGCATATAATTCAGTTTTATGGTTTAGCCCATTAGCAGTTAGACTTTTTAACATGAATATCCACTTGGATTCTAAACTTGACATCTGATTCATGCAGTTACCTATGTGGCACCCCAGTGGTCAAGGGAGCCACAGTGGCGTTGTTCTACTAATTAGGAGGCAATGCTATGCCTGAAAGCAGTGGGGAAATCTCCATGTCAGGTATAAACACACACATTTCTTAACTCAGGCCAGAAGGGGGAGCTCATGTCCTGGTTGGGACGAGCTCCCTGTGCATTCTGGGCTGGGGAGGGGTTAGACAGAGAAACAGGAAGAGAGACCTGAGAACTCTAGTAGCAGGCAAAGAGAACAGTTGCTGTTAGAGAGCTGTCTTCAAGCTTTCCAGGACCCAGCGCTGAATCAGGACACCGGGGTCCTCAACTGTCGGGTGCTAATGGCCCAGCAGTAGACCCGGAGGGCAGGAGATTCCACACCTCATGGCCCAACATAGACTCCAAAGGCACAGTAGCATAATAGAGCCCGGGGCCGCGGAAATACCGGCGAACCCTATATATGGCTCGCGCTGCCCGCCACAAGGGACAAGGAAAATCACATCTAGGAAGAGGGACGCTGTGCTGCTCCAGGCCACAGCGACCCACAGTCAGAGCGCAGTAAGGAAGGCTTCCAACGTACCTGGCAAAGAAGAGATTCCTCACTGCTTCCCGGCTGACCGGACCACTGTAACCTGGGAACTTAACATCTGACTAGTAAAAGGTAAAGGAAACTACTGACCTCTGTTGTCCAGTTACTGTCGGAGTCCTCAGCCCCGCTCTCCAGTGTACAACACCATAGACTACCACCCTCATCATCCCCCTGGGGCCTGCTCCACCTGTGGAGAGCGTAATCATCCTTGATGCAACACCACCAGCCCTGGAGGACATCACCCGCAGCGGCGTCTAATCCCTGGCCACATTCCACAGGTGGCGTCAAGAGACAATCCTCCTCACCCTCATCCACTACTACCCTCATCCTCTCCATCCCATCATCTCCATTCCCTCATCTGTGGACACCTCGGGGTCACGAAAGTGGGCAGGCCACCCGTGACATCCCCCCTGACCCCTGACCCTTCACCGGCCCGAGGACGAGTATCCTCCCTGGCCCAGTGGGGTGCGCCACCTATCTTCCAGTTTTTGAGGACCTTTTGAATTCCAATTAAACTGGTACCTCTGCAAGATTGATTGTGCACCTGTTTAAAGTGTCTAGAAAGGTGTTGAGCCAAAAACACTTTAGAAATATTGTTAAAATGTTCTTTTATTCTAGTTGATAGACTACGTTTGGTACGACCCACATAGAGTTTACCACATGGGCATTAATTTGCATAAATTACCCCATTGTGTGACAGGTAATTCTAGTCTTTATGTTAAAGTGTTCTGTCCTGTTTGAATTTGTGAAGGTATATAGTGTTGATCTTTTCATGGGGGTATTCTTGCAGCATGAACAGTGTACACATGGTGTAAAGCCTGTTCCAGGATTTTGTAGGGATGTCTGAATACTCCCTTCCTTGTTTATTTGGGTTACTCAATTGTTTCACAGCAGGGGCTATTAAATTACCCAATGTTTGGGCTTATGCCGGTAGAAGTCTCCCAATTAGTTTATTTTTTCCAAAATAGACCAATGTCTATAAAAAGAAATTTAAAACCCCATAATTGGGTAATGATTGGGAGGTGACCAATCTGTATGTGCAGATTTGGGGGTGTCTCTGATTCCCTGCATTTATGTATTGAATACGATTTAGGATGAAATTGAATTTCTTTTAAAGATCTTGTCAATTGCTGTTGATCAGAGCCTTTGCTGATAAACTATTCCTTCAAATGTTCAGTTTCTTTGATATAGAGGGCCAGATATGTGCAATTTCAGTGAATGTGCGTGAATAGTACCTTGGGGATGTTAGTCAATGCTGGCAGGTGACAGCTAGACAGGTGCCTAAAGCTGTTTGAGTCCACCTCCTTTCAAAAGCTTTTAGTAGCTAGACGATTCTGGTCTGCAAAAATAGTTAAATTGAGGAAATTGATATGGGTTCGGCTGCATTTAGGCATAAATTCAAGACCAAAATCAATCTGATTCAGGTTGTCTATGAAGGAAATTAGTTCTACCTCAGGAGCATTCCAAATGAAGAAAACGTCATCTATGAATCGGCACTATAAAGTCAAGTTTTGGTGTAGGCGGCCTTCCGGGTAGATGGTTGATTACTCCCACCTGTCTACATACAAATTAGCATAGCTTGGTGCAAATTTTGTGCCCATTGCAGTGCTCCATTTTTTATAAATAAAATTGTTTATTGTAAATAAAATAATTATGGTTTAATATGAAACAAATGCTATCCAACAATAACTCAATTTGAGTAAATTTGTAGAGCTTGCTTCATTGTAAAATATAATTAACTGCCTCACACCCTTTTGTCTGTTCAATTACAGTCTATAAAGATTTAATATCCAGAGTTCCTAGGATGTAATGATTCTTCGGTATTCTCAAACATGGCCCACATCTTTCATATATGCTGGTCAATGGGGTTCACAGCTTTGCAAATGTTTGTTCTCAAACTGGGAGATTTCATCTGTGAATTGAAAGTAAATGATCAGTTCAGGAGGTAAAATTAGCAGATTTCTCTAATAAGATATACTATAAAGTTTTTCTTTTTCAGTGGTACTAACTTGCTGTATATTACAGTAGAAGCATTGTAGGAGAGATCTTTTAAAATCCCATTTACACCCGGCAGATTGCAAATCCATTGCACAGCAGTTTATATAACCACAGATTTCACTCTTTGCATTTCTGCAACTAAAACTGCATTTTTGGTTTGCTGTTGTGGATTTTGCAGAGTTTATTTTGAATGCAGAAAATGCCTATGGTAATGTAATACTCAAGTAAGTATACAGTAATATTCTGTTCTACTGTCTGCACTCTCCTTATTCACACAGTTAGATCCAAGAACTAGGGCTACAAAGTTTGGCATGGAAGAGCTTGACCCACTTGAACAACCTCTCATCAATCTCTTCAAATACTTGATGAACTGGAATGCTGACTTCGTGCCCAGCCTTACTTCCTATCCTAAGTGCCTGACCTTGCTAATGCTCAGGATGAATTGATGCGGGTCTTTGCCGTCACATTCCAAAATCTTTTGAAAAGTCTTAGAAGAGTGGTGGCTGTGGCTGCTTCGTAAAGGTGTGTCCGACAAACACTTATGAATGTGATCTTCCAGTATTCACATACCTTTTCACATACTTTTTTCCTATGTCTGTCTGATAGATCTTCCATTTATAAAGTGATAGAAAATAATCGTCTGAATGCAGTAAAATGAGAGAATTGTTGAAATAAAGAAGTAGTTACGCAGTTCTGTGTACTGTCAATGGGGGAGAGGGCGAGAGGGGCTCAAATTTATATTTAAATTATTAGATGTTGTTAGGTCTGTCCAAAATTTTAACATTCTGAATAATGACAAAAGTATTTGTCGCGGGCGGAGGAGGGGACGCTACGCTCACCCACTGCTCGGGTCCGGCTGCTGCTGCTGCTCGGTGGTGGCTCGAGCGGTGGGCCGGATCCCGGGGACTCGAGCGGCGTTCCTCGCCCGTGAGTGAAAAGGGGGGTTGGTGTGGTTTGGGGATATATTGTCCGTGACGCCACCCACGGTTGTGGTGAAGTTGTGACACCACCGCTGCTCTGGACGGGGATCCCGGGAGTGATGACAGGGAGCAGCTTGGATGTTGTTTTTCCCCTCCATGGGTAGGGGTTTGGTTGTCCCGGGGCCCGGTGAGGGGTTTAGGGATGGCAGGCGGGTTAAGGGGCCTGGCGAGGTGCAGGGTCGCGGGGGCAGCGCTGTGCCGCAAGGCACGGTGGTACTCACTCAGCCAGTAATTCACACAGAGTCTCTGGTCAAACAAACGGCTGGATGGATGGGTCCCACAGACGGCTGCGGTGTTTTCCCCTGACCCCAGGCTGGTAGTGTAAGTCTTTTCCTTCACCTTCGTCTACGCTCCTCCTGCGCTCCGGTTTCCAGCTTGCTCCCCGGTTCGGTACCGGTGGGCCACCGCCCAGACCCGGCTACCTACGGTTCCACCAAGACTGTCTTCCTGGCTCCCACAGATGGCCACTACCGTCTGCCTCACTGGCTACACGAGGGACCTAGGCTCCAACCTAGGCCCCAGTCCTCGCTCTTCCTCTGCCTGGACTTGTCTGAGCTGGTTTTTGCCTCAGGCCAGCTAGACTCCTCGGTGGGTGTCTCCATATGCCTGACTCCGCCCACCTGGTGTGTCTGTCTGAACCCGAGGAAAGAAATCAGGTCTCACTGGGGATGACTGCTGTGAACTGCTGGGGGTGGGTGTGTGTGTGTGTTGTTACCTGTGGCCCCTGGCTTGTCCAGGGCGCCACATATTCTAGGAGTGATGATACTTTCATTGGCTAACCAGAAATTTATATTTGCAAGTTATCAGAGCATAGAGGCTTCTTCTAAATTCATGCTCTGAAAGCATGCAAATGTAATTTGTGTGGTTAACCAATAAAGGTATCACTTCTAGAATACTTTTGTCATTTTTGGGCATAAAATAACTTACATTGATATTTCTGGCTAACATGTTACCACAATATAATTTTGCATTGTACATCTTAAGAATGGAAGATACTTCAATGTACCGAACACAGATGGCAGTTTCTTGCCAGTCAATAAGAACACTCTTTTTAATTCATTTGTAAACTTTCCTGAAGAAGGAGCCTTTGTTCTCTGAAAGCTTGCGCAAATTTTTCTGGTTAATGAATAAAGATAGCACTCCTAGAAAACTTTTGTAACTTTTGGGCATAGACGTATTTACATCTAATATTCTGGATATAAAATTGTCTGCTCAGGGGTGGCGGTGGGGGGGCGGGAGTTCTAGTCTGAGGAAAAGTTCACCTATGGCAATTCCAAATTATGTGAATTTCACTGTGGAAATGCTAAGAAATTACTACAGATTGAGGGTTCCTTCAGATGAGCATAGAAAATTAAACTCGAACAATTTTTTTTACATTTTCATCAGATTTTCAACCATGTCCCATCCGTGTATCCATTTTTTTCATCCATGTGAAATCCGTTTTCAAACATCTACAGTAAAACATGTACACGATCAATTAAAGTTTTTTTAGGTGTATAATATAATGGAAATCTATCCGTAAAAATCGAATACCACTTGGATAGTCCATGTGGGATCCGATTCTTTTCTCGCACCCATAGATTTGAATGTGTGAGTCTCATCCGAGACTTGGATGAAAGTAGCGCAATGTTGCAATTTTTTCTCATGGACACTTGGATCAACAAAAAAATCATACACCTGCATACAAAATTGAACCGGGGTGCCTGTGGCCCACAGGAGAAACCGGGGTGTCTAGGGGCCCACCCTACAGCTATGCAAATACCTATTAGCTGGTATTCGAGCTATAATGGAGTGTTGACCGTAAAATACAGGTGGCTCTATTGTGCGCATCCCATAGATGCAAGTTTGCATTAAATACCGTAGGTTCTTTGTTGAAAACAAGGTATTACTTATCTGTAGGATAGCTATTAACTTATTAATTGGTGGAACCTGACCATTGGAAAGTGCACCAATTGGAAGAAAAATAAACTTTTATCACTGACAGGGCACTTTTAGCACCATTGTAAAATGCAGCGGCAGATCTGATGTGTGCCCCCAGCATCATTCATCCTCTTTGGGGCTGCCAGAAGAAGCCAAGTGCAGCGATCACAGCCACTGCGAGAATGAATGGATCAGTGGTCAATTCGAACTCGAGCTCCTGTCTAATGGGGATAAAAGTTCCCCACGCTGCCGATCAGTGTGGTCTCAGCAGCCGGAACCACTGCAATCAATAAGCTATCACTTATTCTGTGGAGAGGTGATTACTTGTTTTCACAACTCCTGTAAGTTCAGCTCTGCCGTTTTGTAATAGTCACAGGACAGGGAGGGGTTAAACTTCCAAGAATTTACTCTCTAATGGAAATAAAGAATCTTCTACTAATTAACATCAGAGTGAACAAATGACCTCCACACTTAACACAATCCACTACACAAAGAACAATAATTCCACATACATGGGACAAATACCGCCACACCATGACCAGACCACATATTACCACCCACATAGTGACTGAATAATACCACAGACAATGGACAAATACTGCCACACCATGACCAGACCACATAGTCACCGAATAATACCACATACAAGTGACAAATATCACCACACTATCACCAAACAACATAATACCATCACATACTAACTGCATTATACAATAATGATCAGAAATGAAAACCACAATACTAATAAACACTAATATCACCACCATTATACACAGGAGGTTTGTATATACTGTATAGCGTATTTCATAGGTTGATAATTCACTGTTGTAGAGATCTAAACAATAGGCTGAAATTATTTTTTCACAATATTAATAATAACATATTAATTATTATTATTTTAGATTATTATTAATTGTATCACTTCATGTTGAGCAGAATGAAGTATGCTGACACACACAGCCCCCCTATATGCAGCATGAGCCTACACACAGCCCCCTATATACAGCATGTGCCCACACACAGCCCTTTATATACAGCATGAGCTCACACACAGCCCGCCCTATATGCAGCATGAGCCCAAACACACACTCCCTAAATACAATATAATCCTACCCACAGTTCTACCGCATATACACTGAGCCCACACACAGCCCCCTATATACAGTATGAGTCCACAGAAAGCCTCCTATATACAGTATGAGCCCACACATAGTCCCCTGTAGACAGTATTAACCCCCTATATGCAGTATGAGCTCCACATAGTCTCCTGTGGTCAGTATTAGTCCTCTATAAACAGTATTAGCCTCCACATAGCCTCTTATATACCAGCCACATTGAAAAAAAAATATTGAAAATGAAAACAACATATACTCACCTTGCTCCTCTTCCTGGTTCCTCTCGCTTGTGCAGTCGTTAAATTGGCCGCCGGCCTATGAGAGCTTGGTAGCTAATGTCAGCGTGTGGAGCATGGCAGTGGTGCTGCTATTGGCATATAGGCCGGTGGCCATATTTTACTGCTGGGAACCAGTAATCGGCGGGCCCCCTGTATGTTCTGTTCCGGGGTCCAACAGAGCATCATCTGGTGTCCCACCAGGCAAGACCAACGCTGTCTGAACAGCACTATTGAATAACATATGTCAGTTTTCGATCCGATTAAAAATCAATAGCACACAGCCGTTTTATTCGGTAATATGAATGAGCACCTAGGCTGCAGAATTCTCAGTGCTACTCAAATTTTGGAAAAACTGTTGCCTATATGGCCTACACTTTGGCCTTGACTCATCCAGGCTAGAATTTTGCATACTAGTCTTGATTGTGCATGTGTTAAAGTAAGATATAAAAATTAATCAAAAAGGCATGGACCTCTTAATGCATTTGGCCCAACTGTCATCTGCCATGCGCCACTGCAAGAAACGTTACTGCACTCAGTAAATGGAGTATATTTATATTGTAATGTATGCCATTATAGTGCGTATTCTGGGCTTTGCTCGGGAACAGCCTCTCTAAGGCTATGTGCCCACAGGAGATTAAACCTGCAGATTTATCTGCGGAAAATCCGCAAATTTTCTGGATTTTCCAGGTAAATCCGCAGGATTCAGCATGCACAGACACTCCCTATGTTATCCTATGGGATTTGGGGAGTGCTGTGTCCATGCTGCGGATACGTGCGGCTGCGGAACATGCTGTGGATGTCCCGCAGTCGCACGTAATTGCATGTCAATTCTTTCTGCGGAATTACCTGCGGAAATCCCGGCCCTCTGGAGATAGAGCCGGGACGTCCGCAGGTAATCTGCATGAATGTCCACAGGTTTTCCGCAGCTACAGTATTTCGCTGTACTACCGCAGCTAAAAATAGCTGAAGATTCCAGCGAGCAGCTGCGGGAAACCTGCAGCCGTACCTGCAGATATATCCGCATGTACGAGCTCCCGTGGGCACATAGCCTAAAGGGGGCTTTACACGCTGCTATATCGCTAACGATTTATCGTTGGGGTCATGGTGTTTGTGACGCACATCCGGCGTCGTTAGCGACATCGCAGCGTGTGACATGTACGAGCGACCTTCTATGATCGCAAAAGTGGTAAAAATCGATGGTGTTGGAGAGGTCATCCAAAAACCAAATATCGTTGTCTAGTGAGTAGCGATGTTGTTCGTTGTTCCTGCGGCACCACACATCGCTATGTGTGACACCGCAGGAGCGACGAACATCTCCTTACCAGCGTCCACCGGAAAAGAAGGAAGGAAGTGGGCGGGATGTTACGTCACGCTCATCTCCGCCCCTCTGCTTCTATTGGCCGGCCGTTAGTGACGCCGCAGTGATGTCGCTATGACGCCGAACGCACCTCCCCCTTGAGGGAGGGATTGTTCGGCGGTCACAGCGACGTCGCTGACAAGGTATGTGCGTGTGACGCTGCCGTAGCGATAATGTTCGCAATAGCTAGCGATGTCGCAGCGTGTAAAGCACCCTTAAATGTCTGGCGTTTTGGAGTTGGCTGGAATCGGCATAAAACCGATAGAATGGAGCAGGGAAGCATAGTAGGTGTCATCACTCACAAGGGCATGCCCATTTGCACCATTTTACTGGAAGAGGAGTCATGGAGGAACTAAGGCGTGGGGAACATTCACTTTTTTGTAAGTCTATTATATTATCCACGGAGTAGACAATTTCTAAGGTTACATGCAAAATTAGCTTTTTGAGGAGTCTCTTGGAGACCCCTCCACAAAATACTTGAAAAAAAGTAATAATTTCCATTGCAAAACAATTGTTTATATTTTCATTTTTTTGGATAATTTTTCAGGATTTCTACAACACTAACATTTTAAAAGTAGTGATCTGACCATTCTTCAAGTGTTTTCCATCCACTATGAAGCCGCTCCATATTTTATAATACAACTCAATGGTAAGGCTCAATAAGGCCACAAAGACACCATCAAAGTGTTTTTGAGCCTTTTTGTCTGAATCAGCATCCAGACATAGCATAAATGTTTTCTACCGCTTTTTACCTGCATTTTTTTAAGGTATCGATGCCAAAATAGGCAATAGCAATAATCATTCTTTTTGGCATTTTTTATGGGTTTTTTCATGCTTTCTCGCTTTTTTAATGTCATTTGATGCAGGTTTGAAGCATCATTTTTATGTGATTTTTAGGGCAGAAATAAGGAAATTCTCAACTTAAAAACTCTTACATGTGTTTTTTTCAAGCTCCCTCTAGAGCAGCCTTCTGATGGTACCACCACTCCCCCCCAATTGAACAGCATCTTTAAACGCACAGTGGATATGATGACTTTTTCTGAAAACACATCCACTTTGCTTGAATTGTTAAATGCGGTGGATTTCCTGTACAAAAGAACAGCAGCAGAAAAAATGCTGCTCTTCACTGTAGAGGGAATATGGCCTTAATTGCTAGCATTTTATTCATTAATAGATTAAAAAAATGAAAAAAAAGGGCCAACAAAAAAATATTATAAACATTTAGTAAATATTTGTAGAAAACACTTCAAGAAAAATGTTAGAAAATAATAATAATAATTAATAAAACACTTTATGACAAAAAAAATGCCTAGAAAACGCCAAATAGAAGCAGCGTTCCCTAAACTGGAGTTTCCTCGGAAAAAATTCTGTGTGCATATACACTTAAGGCCGCTTTACACTCTGCGACATCGCTAAAACGATGTCGTCGGGGTCACGGAATTTGTGACGCACATCCGTCCGCTTTAGCGATGTCGTTGCGTGTGACACCTACGTGTGATCGAAAATCGTCGCAAACACGTGTAAAATATCTAATCGTTGATATGCTCCCCTATTCCCAATTATCGTTGCTGCTGCAGGTACGATGTTGTTCGTCGTTCCTGCGGCAGCACACATCGCTATATGTGACACCGCAGGAACGAGGAACCTCACCTTACCTGCGGCTGCCGGCAATGCGGAAGGAAGTAGGTGGGCGGGATGTTCGTCTCCGCCCCTTCGATTGGGTGGCCGCTTAGTAACGTTGCTGTGATGCCGAACGAACCGCCCCCTTAGAAAGGAGGCGGTTCGCCGGTCACAGCGATGTCGCTAGGCAGGTAAGTAGTGTGACGGGTCCGCGCGATTTTGTGCACCACGGGCAGCGATCTGCCCGTGACGCACAAACGATGGGGGCGGATACTCACGCTAGCGATATTGGTAACGATATCGCAGCGTGTAAAGCGGCCTTTACGCAGGATTCACATAGCAATTTACTCATAAGTAGAGATGAGCAAACTTGAGGTTCAGTTTTCAAACTGAACACCAAATTTAAAAATCAAGGCCTGGGTTTGTGGTTTGAATGCTTTACGTGCAAACAAAAGTCGCGCAAGCAAAGCTGTGCTCAGGTATGCTTAGTGCTCAACCCTGTGTGAGCCGATTGCAGTGTTTGAATGGCTCAGACTGGGGGTAACAACAGAGTGAGCTCATGTAGTGGGGATCAAAAAAAAAAGTTTGAAAAAGCCCGTTCACCCTCCCCGGAAGTGATCTGCTTATGGCTAGTTGTATGTGGGCTCAAGACTCAAACTTCCGGGTCAAGCTCGAGCCAGTAGGCTTGGCTTGTTTGCTGTGGCGAACAGAGCCTCGACGGAACTGCTCATCTCTTCCCATAAGTTCAGTGACTCCATCGAGGCTTAAGTCTGAACCCCTTCAAAATGAGATTCAGGTGAATGCGCTGACATGGCCATTGACTATAATGATGCAGACGAAGTCACAGTAGTCTCTACCGAGCATCAATTTTAGCCATAATCGCCTATTAGAGGTGGGCAGCAAGACTTAAGGCCGCTTTACACGCTGGGACATCGCTCAAGCGATCTCGTTGGGGTCACGGAATTTGTGACGCACATCCGGTCGCTTTAGCGATGCCGTTGCGTGTGACACCTATGAGCGATTTTACATCATTGCAAAAACATGCAAAATCGCTCATCGGCATGACATGTCATGGGGGGTCCATTCTCTAATATCGTTGCTGCAGCAGTAACGAAGTTGTTCCTCGTTCCTGCGGCAGCGCACATCGCCATGTGTGACACCGCAGGAACAAGGAACCTCTCCTTACCTGCCTCCCACCCGCAATGAGAAAGGAAGAAGGTGGGCAGGATGTTCATCCCGCTCATCTCCGCCCCTCCGCTTCTATTGGGCGGCGGTTCAGTGACGTTGCTGTGACGCTGAACAAACCACCCCCTTAGAAAGGAGGCGTTTCGCCGGTCACAGTGATGTCGCAGGGCAGGTAAGTAGTGTGACGGGTCTGGGTGATGTTGTGCGCCACGGGCAGCAATTTGCCCATGTCGCACAACCGATGGGGGCGGGTACCCACGCTAGCGATATCGGTATCGATATCACAGCGTGTAAAGTGGCCTTTAGTTGAGTATGTTTTCTCACCCACTTCCAATAGGCGTATACTGTGACTCCGTCTGCATCATTATAGTCAATGGCCTCGCCGGCGCATTCACCTGAATCCAGTTTTGGGGAGGTTTGAACATAAGCCACGACGGAGCCATTGAACTTAGTGCCAAACACTATATGAACCCAACCTTAGAGGTTTATTTGCTTAAAACCAGAAAACCTGGAAAAGAACAAGTATGACTGGAAGTTACTAGGTGATGTATTAGGTGAGCCAAAACTGAAATATGCTCCAATAACATACTACATAAAAAACCATACAGAGAAATAGTTAATGTGAACCTGTCAGGTGCAATATGCACCCAGAACCACAAGCAGTTCTGGGTGCACATTTCTAATCCCTGCCTAATCGTCCCTGTAGACATTAGCATAGATAAAGAGATCTTTAGGGTACGGTTCCACTTACGCATAGCTTCCGATGCAATATGCTAATGACCCTCTGCTGCGAGCGTAAGCTGAGGGTCAAGCGACTGGGATGCGATCTTGCGATCATATCACAGCTGCGGAGGAGAGGGAGGAAGCACTTTCTCCCTCTCCTCCACCGCCTGTCTCTGCATACATAGCACTGCAATCAGATGACATGCGAGTGCGATGCGATGTTTCACACGCTCCCATAGACTTGTATGGGGGTATGTGAGCCGAAAATCGCTGCTAAACGCAGGCCGATATAGCATGAGAAATCAATTGCAGATGGACACTACCCCAAAGTTTTGCACTGGTGCAAGTGCAGTCTGATGTTTTATCGGATTGCACTCATCTGTGCAAAATGCAATTGGAACTGTACGCTTAGAAAAAGGATTTCTAAAGATGCTTTATGACATGCTAATAAGCGCAGGTACTAGTCGCAAGGGCTTTAGTTTCTGCGCTCATTATACACAGGGGCGTGCTAACATGCTATTCAATGCCCGTTGCCTAACGTCATCAGTGGTGACGCGCGTACCTGTGTCCGTTGTTGCCGCATCAGACACCAGGCAGTGCACATGATCAGAAGTCACCACATTTCTGGTTATGCGCACTATGAAGCTGGGTGTACACGTTCCAGCTTCATAGTGGTCTAGTGCGCATGAATTGCTGGAAATTCTGATCATACGCACTGCCCGGAGTCTGATGCGACAACAATGGACACAGGTACGGGTGTCACCACCGATGATGCTGGGCAGTGGGCATTGAATAGCATGTTACACGCCCCTGTGGGTGTGCTAACATGCTAAGAAGGCGGAATGAGCGCAGGAACTAACACCCTTGCGACTAGTCCCTGTGTTCATTAACATATCATAAATGATCTCTAGAAATACTTTTTCTAAAGATCTCTTTATCTATGCTACTATTGCCTGGGACAGTTAGGCAGGGATTAGAACTATGCACCCAGAACTGCACCTGACAGCTTCACTTTAATTAGTATTTTTAACCCCTTCCTGCCGCAATGAATTTTCATTTTTATGTTTTATTTTTTTCTACCTGTTTTTCCAAGAGTAGGAATTTTTTTTATATTTCTGTCTACATGGCCACTTGAGGGTTTTTTCCTTTTTTTTGGAGGGGGGAAGGAGCTGAAGTTTTCAATGACACCAAGTGTAATGAAATGGTAGAAAACAAACAGAATTCTGAGAAGCATTTTAGTTTTTTCTTTTACGTTGCTCATTCTGTGGTACAGACAACCTGATTCTCCAGCAATACCAAACTTGTAGTTTTTTTTTATTTATTTAAAGGGAATCTGTCTCACCTCACTATGTACCCGACGATATAAGATATATAAGATTAATCTGCTAGATAATAATGTTTTGAAGGTGATCGGCCGTAGTACTGAAAGCGGTGCTCCCAGGAGAAAATTAATTTTATTCCTCCTGGGAGCCGCTAGCTTTCAGTCATATAAGAATGTCATTATGGCTAGAGTCGCTGCTCAATATACAGTCATATGAAAAAGTTTGGGCACCCCTATTAATGTTAACCTTTTTTCTTTATAACAATTTGGGTTTTTGCAACAGCTATTTCAGTTTCATATATCTAATAACTGATGGACTGAGTAATATTTCTGGATTGAAATTAGGTTTATTGTACTAACAGGAAATGTGCAATCCGCATTTAAACAAAATTTGACCGGTGCAAAAGTATGGGCACCTCAACATAAAAGTGACATTAATATTTTGTAGATCCTCCTTTGGCAAAAATAACAGCCTCTAGTCGCTTCCTGTAGATTTTAATGAGTTCCTGGATCCTGGATGAAGGTATATTTGACCATTCCTGTTTACAAAACAATTCCAATTCAGTTAAGTTTGATGGTCACCGAGCATGGACAGCACGCTTCAAATCATCCCACAGATTTTCAATGATATTCAGGTCTGGGGACTGGGATGGCCATTCCAGAACATTGTAATTGTTCCTCTGCATGAATGCTTGAGAAGATTTAGAGCGGTGTTTTGGATCATTGTCTTGCTGAAATATCCATCCCCTGCGTAACTTCAACTTCGTCACTGATTCTTGCACATTATTGTCAAGAATCTGCTGATACTGAGTTGAATCCATGCGACCCTCAACTTTAACAAGATTCCCGGTGCCGGCATTGGCCACACAGCCCCAAAGCATGATGGAACCTCTACCAAATTTTACTGTGGGTAGCAAGTGCTTTTCTTGGAATGCTATGTTTTTTTGTCTCCATGCATAACGCCTTTTTGTATGACCAAACAACTCAATCTTTGTTTCATCAGTCCACAGGACCTTCTTCCAAAATGTAACTGGCTTGTCCAAATGTGCTTTTGCATACCTCAGGCGACTCTGTTTGTGGCATGCTTGCAGAAACGGCTTCTTTTGCATCCCTCTCCCATACAGCTTCTACTTGTGCAAAGTGCGCTGTATTGTTGGCAGATGCACAGTGACACCATCTGCAGCAAGATGAAGCTGCAGGTCTTTGGAGGTGGTCTGTGGATTGTCCTTGACTGTTCTCACCATTCTTCTCCTCTGCCTTTCTGATATTTTTCTTGGCCTGCCACTTCTGGGCTTAACAAGAACTGTACCTGTGTTCTTCCATTTCCTTACTATGTTCCTCACAGTGGAAACTGACAGTTTAAATCTCTGAGAAAACTTTTTGTATCCTTCCCCTGAACAACTATGTTGAATAATCTTTGTTTTCAGATCATTTGAGAGTTGTTTTGAGGAGCCCATGATGCCACTCTTCATAGGAGATTCAAATAGGAGAGCAACTTGCAAGTGGCCACCTTAAATACCTTTTCTCATGATTGGATACACCTGCCTATGAAGTTCAAAACTCAATGAGGTTACAAAACCAATTTAGTGCTTTAGTAAGTCAGTAAAAAGTATTTAGAAGTGTTCAAATCAAGAAATTGATAAGGGTGCCCATACTTATGCACCGGTCAAATTCTGTTTAAATGCGGATTGCATATTTTCTGTTAGTACAATAAATGTCATTTCAATCCAGAAATATTACTCAGTCCATCAGTTATTAGATATATGAAACTGAAATAGCTGTTGCAAAAACCCAAATTGTTATAAAGAAAAAAGGTTAACATTAATAGGGGTGCCCAAACTTTTTCATATGACTGTACTTTGAGCAGCGGCAGTAAAAACGCTCCAGCATTTTGATTGACAGATGGCTCTGCAGCGTATCAGTGCAGAGCTGAGTGTCGGGGAGTGCTTACAGCTGCTGTTCACAATTCTGATCACTTTCTCCATGACAGGGTTTACACAGATAGGAAAGCCAACAACCATGCCTGTTCCACAGGGGCATTCCATAAAGGCAATATTTACGTCTTAGGTGAAATTATTCTGAGAAAGAAGAATTTGTCCACCAGTCCTTTGATATATCAGAGATTCCATGCGAGGGGGCTATCCAGATTGGTTACTTAAAACTTGTCAATATGCCCTTAAAAGACTTATCCACGACTGGACACCCCCTATTTAATTATTTCACTAATGTAATTAAGCAGTGGTTGTTTAGTAATAGCTACCCCTTAAAAATGGAAAGACAGCACCACTTGACTCAAGTCTCAAGAGCGAACTCATGGAAGTTCGGTTCGGCGGGTGCACTGAGACTTTTTATAAAGTTCGTTAAGGGACACAGGGTTGACCTGAACTTCATATGAAGTCACTGATTGACAGTTCAGGTCACCGCCCAAATGCAGCCAGCCATAAACAGATCACTTCCGGGGGCATGATTTTTTAAAAAATTTTTTCATTTGGTGCACACCACATACGATCACGCTGTTGTTAGCAGCAGTGCGAGCTCTTCAAATACTGTAAGTAGCTAACACAGGGCCGAACATCATGCGTACCCGAGCACAATGATGCTTGAGTGACTGGTTTACATGCGTAATGCACCCAAACTCCAAACGTGAGCCTGTTTTTTTGGGGAAAATTCTGTGTTCGGTACGGACAACAAACACTGAATCTCAGGTTTGCTCATCTCTGCTCAAGACTGATGCACCAAGAGATAAATAGACCATAAGAATGATAGCCACCGTTGATAATAATGAAGCAATGGAGGCACAATGTATCTCATGAAAGTAGTGGAAAATAGTCTACATAGATGAAGTGACTCAGAAATGCTTTGTCATTAAAGAATTAATTGTAGGATCAAAGGGGTAATATAGGGTCAAATATAAGGCCACTTGTATTTGGAAAAAGGAAAACATTTTGCAACTGGAAGAACAGGTATTCACATACCTGAAATGGTCAAACTGCTTGCGGCATCATTGTCAAAAATCTTCTACAAAAGAGACAAGGTGGATTTTTTTGCCTACATATAACATGTGAGGGCCTAAATAAATAACTAAATTATAGTTGTTTCATATAAGTCTCATCTGTGCATGCTGTTCTACCATATAAATTGCTTGAACAACTATTACCTATAGTTGCCAAATGGTGGTTTTTAATTGCTTTTCCATCCATAGAGCTCAACAGTCAGCTGTTTGTGCATATATAGGAATATATAACACTATATTTTAGGATAATATGTATTTTTATTCCCTCACTTTTTGCTATCTAAACTGCTTGCCTGTTGCCACCTTATGTTCGTTATTCATAATGATGCGAAGTTCCAAGATGGCAGTGTCTGGCAATGGAATCTAAACGATTAAACGGAAGCAATCTGAGCAAGCTCTGCGCACTGCTCTTACAGGCAGATGTCAGCTGCGGATAAAAAGGAAAAACCCAGCAACCGCAGAGAAAAAACATGATGTATTAAAACATCACATTTATTATGATCTTATAAAGTCAAGGAAAAAGATAAAAATACATAGCATGACATGAGGTCTATGCGTTTCGAGCTACCATAGCTCTTAAGGGGGCTTTACACGCAGCGATTTCGCTAGCGATATCGCTAACGAGCGTACCCGCCCCCGTCATTTGTGCGTCACGGGCAAATCGCTGCTCATGGCACACAATATCGTTAGGAGCCGTCACACTACTTACCTGCCTGGCAACGTCGCTGTTGCCGGCGAACTACCTCCTTTCTAAAGTGGCGGTTTGTGTGGCGTCACAGCGGCGTCACTAAGCGGACGCCCAATAGAATCGGAGGGGCGGAGATGAGCGGCCGTAACATCCCACCCACCTCCTTCCTTCCTCATTGCCGGCGGCCTGTCACACATAGCAATGTCTTCTGCCTCGGGAACGACGAACAACCTGCGTCCTCAACAATCAACGATTTTTTGAAAATGAACGACATGTCAACGATGGACGATTTGGTGAGTATTTTCCATGGTTAACGGCCGCTCGTTGGTGTCACACGCAACGACGTCGCTAATGATGTCGGATGTGCGTCACAGAATCTGTGACCCCGGCGATATATCGTTAGATACGTTGTTGCGTGTAACGGGGCCTTTAGTCTTTATACAGAGTGTCTTAAAGATTAGGAGTTTATTCAAACACTTATTTTGAAAGGAAGGAAAGGGAAGGAAAATTACCATAATTGTTCTCAAAAAGATTTTTCATTAACCATATGTAGAAAAGTATTTGATAAACTCATATATGGTAAATGACAGTAACAAAAAATATGGAATTGTTGAAAGGATGTAATCCCTGAAACTACATTTGATACATATTATGCTACTGTATATATATATATATCTGTTCAAAACCACTACAAATATAATACATGAATTTGTCACAGAAAAATCTAGATAACAATATATGGCTGCATTTGTTTAATTAAAGCCATTGGGGGATCTAGTGTCCATTCTTAAAATTCAGTACGCTTCATATTGTAAGAGGAGCTGAGTCCAATTACCACCCCTTGTTGGTCCATTAACTCTCTCTATACCAGTAACATTTAGTGAGGAAACATTACCTTGATGCTTGTCATTTTCAAACAGACAAAGAGAGAGACAGAGACAAAGAGACAGACAAAGAAAGAGTAAGACAGACAGGCAGAGAGCGAGAGAAACAGACAGAGAGGGACAGACAGAGACTGGGATAGAGACAGTTACTATCCCGGGCAACGCCGGGTATTACAGCTAGTGGCTGGATAAACCTGACATTGAACATCTTATTTTTAAAGGACCTGGTACCGCATAATATGCAGTGGGGAAAATAACTATTTGATATACTGCTGAAGTTTTCCCACCTAGCCAGAAAATTACATTGTATGATTTATTAATAATAAATTAGCATTTTGTTACAGGAAATAAGTATTTGATCACCAACCAACCAGCAAGAATTCTGACTCTCACAGACCTGTTATTTTTTCTGTAAGAATCCCTCCTACTCTGCACTCATTGCCTTTATTATTATTGGGTACTGCTGTGGCCTATGCATCTTTTATATTTTCCTTGACAGCTTTTCACTTCCTTTCCTTTTTTATTTTTCTTCACTTGTCCTCACTTTCACTTCCCTGATCTTTTTCTGTTTATGTTTTGTTTTGTCACCATTCTTCACCTCCCTCTATATCACATGCTGTCATTTGTACAACCATATTGATACATAGGCACCAGCAGTTGCTGTAATGATAATGGTCAATTTGTGTGCATTCAATTTTATTATTTTTCATTATTATTTTTCACTATAGTTATTCTTCTGCATAAACTTTTGTTGTTCTTTTTTTCGGAATGTTGCTTTATGCAATCTCACTTTTTCTACCATCCCACACATATGTTTTTCACTGTTTTTTACTGATTGTTCATCCAATTTTCTCACACACTATTTACGCATACTTTATTCTCTTTGAGCATACCATATTTTCTTTCAGTCCCCCCCCCCTCCCCCCACCCCTCTCCATTATTCATACTAACCATTTCAACCTTTTTGATCCCATTGATATCATGCTTTAATTCCCATATTGGGTGTTTGTTATTTCATGGGTTATTTAATGGGTTGTGAGATTAGCACTCCGTACCTCCCTCCTGAGTGCTACCATATTTATGTTTGACATCTCTGGGGTTGATGCGGGTGTGGGGTGCTGATCTGCATTCCATCGATGTTTCTTTCGGCCGTGCGTTACTATGTCCGCGCCCCCCTGTTTTCCCTCAGATTTCGTCACGATTCGTGACTGTTCTTTTGGGAGGACGGGGCGGTGTGATGTGTGCACGCCCCTTTGTGGGTTACTCCTGGCCGTACACTCCCTCTCTGTGAGTGACTTACACTGTAGCCACTCATGGGGCTGGATGTGGGAATGCACTCCCTGAATGCGCTCTTTGGCCAGCGCGCCACTACATCCACGCCCCCCTGTATTCTCTTAGGTGTTTTTTACGATCTGCGACCTTCGCCTGGGTGGGTGGTTTGTTTGTGATGTGCGCGCGCCCCACTGAGGGTTATTTTTGGCCGTACAATTTTCGCTTCCCTGTGATTGACATATATTGCAGCCAATCATGGGACAGTGGGCTGGCCCGCACTTCTGGTTCATTTTTTCTGGTCGCGCGTCACCATACTCACGCCCCCCTGTACTTCCCCAGGTGTCGTCACGATTCGTGACTGTCTCCTGGGTGGGCGGGATGGCGTGACGCGCGTTTACCCTAATGAGGATCACTTCCGTCCACATACTTCCGGTTTTTGTTGAGTGACATACACTGCAGCCACTCATGGCGTTTGCTATGTTTGTCACATGATGTATACATCCCCACACCATTCCTTTCCATTGGTTCTTCAGCCAGTCTTTCTAATATATATATCGGGACCCTGACCATGATGACTCCACCCCCTGACGAAGGTGACGCCGAAACGTGCGCGTCGGGGCTGGCATCACATGCGAGCACTGGTATCTCTGTGTCCAGGTAAAAAAACCCTCTTCATATGCTTTCTTGTACTTAAACCCTGGCTGAATTCTTTGCCTCAGTTACCCCTTGCACCATAGATCTTATAATCCTCATGCATGTTATCAACTGTTCTTGCATATGCCTCACTGGTACACTTCCTTCATTTAAACCTTCACTCATTACTATTATTCACATTAAAATACATGTGCAGGCTGTTATCTGTTGGTTTTTCCCTGTATGACTACACTATTGATGTTGAATCATTTTGGTACTCCACCACCCCCCCCCTTTTTTCATTGCATTCTAACCAACTATCAGCTGAAGTTTTTACATTTTTGTATGCCATTTTTTGCCTCAGATGAATAATATAGTACCTGTACCTTGATACCGGCTCCCACTGTACAAAATATTTATACATGTGATGCCACTGTTTTTAGGTTCTCTGCCAGTTGGCAATCATTTTTAATAATAAAATTGTTATACTGTTTGACTTAATCGGTTTTCTCTTGAATTTTTTGTTCTGTTTTGGTGCCTTGTTATGTTACCGTAGGTCAACCACGTCCATATGACCCACACACTATTATTATTTTTGGATATGTACCAATTCCCTTACACTTTAATTATTTAGTGTTGTTGTACGGTCTGTGTTTTTGATCAAATTTCTGTGTTTACTGTATATATATATATATCTGTTCAAAACCACTACAAATATAATACATGAATTTGTCACAGAAAAATCTAGATAACAATATATGGCTGCATTTGTTTAATTAAAGCCATTGGGGGATCTAGTGTCCATTCTTAAAATTCAGTACGCTTCATATTGTAAGAGGAGCTGAGTCCAATTACCACCCCTTGTTGGTCCATTAACTCTCTCTATACCAGTAACATTTAGTGAGGAAACATTACCTTGATGCTTGTCATTTTCAAACAGACAAAGAGAGAGACAGAGACAAAGAGACAGACAAAGAAAGAGTAAGACAGACAGGCAGAGAGCGAGAGAAACAGACAGAGAGGGACAGACAGAGACTGGGATAGAGACAGTTACTATCCCGGGCAACGCCGGGTATTACAGCTAGTGGCTGGATAAACCTGACATTGAACATCTTATTTTTAAAGGACCTGGTACCGCATAATATGCAGTGGGGAAAATAACTATTTGATATACTGCTGAAGTTTTCCCACCTAGCCAGAAAATTACATTGTATGATTTATTAATAATAAATTAGCATTTTGTTACAGGAAATAAGTATTTGATCACCAACCAACCAGCAAGAATTCTGACTCTCACAGACCTGTTATTTTTTCTGTAAGAATCCCTCCTACTCTGCACTCATTGCCTTTATTAATTGCATCTGTTTGAACTCGTTACCTGTATAAAAGACACCTGTCCAACAAAGAGCTGTCTAAGGACACCAGGGACAAAATTGTAGACCGGTACAGGCTGGAATGGTCTAAAGGACAATAGGCAAGCAGCTTGGTAAGAATTCAACAACTGTTGGTGCAATTATTAGAAAATGAAATAAACACAAGGTGACTATCAATCTTACTCGGTCTGGGGCATCATGCAGGATCTTGCCTCGTGAGGTAAGGGTGATTTTGAGAAAGGTCAGGCAGCAGCACAGAACTACACGGGAGGACCTGGTCAAAGACCTGAAAGAGCAGGGACTACAGTCTGAACGATTACAGTTAGTAACACACTATGCCGTCATGGATTAAAATCCTGCAGGGCAAGCAAAGGTACTCCTGTTGATGACATGTCCAGACCCAGTTGAAGTTCTCCAATAACCATCTGGATGATCCAGAGGAGGCATAGGATTTGGTCACATGGTCAGATGAGACCAAAATAGAACTTTTTGCTATCAACTTCACTTGCCATCTTTTGAGGTAGAATAAAGATGAATACAACACCAAGAACATTATCCCAACCGTTAAATATGGGGGTGGAAACATTATACTTTGGGAGTGTTTTTCTGCAGAGGGGACAGGACAACTGCACCATATTGAAGGGTGGATGGGGTCATGTATCGCAAGATTTTTCCCAACAACCTCCTTCCTTCAATAAGAGCATTGAAGATGGCTCGTGGCTGGGTCTTCCAGCATGACAATAACTAGAAACACACAGCCAGGGCAACTAAGGAGTGGCTCCGTAAGAAGCATTTCAAGCTTTTGGAGTGGCATAACCAGTCTGCAGACCTGAACCCAATAGAAAATCTTTGAAGGGAACTGAAGCTCAATGTTGTCCTTTGACAGCCCCGAAACATGAAAGATCTGGCGAAGCTTTGTATGGAGGAATAAGCCAAAATCCCCGCTTCAGTGTGTGCAAACTTGGTCAAGAAGTATTGGAAATACCTGACCTCTGTAATTGCAAACAAAGGTTTCTGTACCAAATATTAAGTTCTGTTTTTCTATTGTATCAAATATTTATTTCATGCAGTAAAAGGCAAATTAATTGTTTAGAAATCATACAATGTGGTTTCATATGCTCTGCTATCCTAACCTTAAGTTTGTGTACGGTACACTCTATGGTATGTATTTCATAGAACATGTATGACATTGGGCTAAATAAATTACATGGCTGGTATTGCAATTAAAAATACAATTTGATATCATATGTGTATTTAGAATCCTGAGACGCAAAAAAGCTATTTTATTTATATGTTTCCATAAACCACATCCAGTAAGCTCACCTCGAGAGTTGCTCTTGAAAGATAACCATTGTTGATTAGAACCATCGTGATTACTAGATAGAAAGAATAGGTGACAATATGTTTCCTAGAGAAGTGGATCTAAAATAAGAGGTTGTCCTCGTGTAATACAGGTAAGTTTTTATGGATGATATAGTTTGAATAGCATGAAAATGATTGTGATACGTCGTAGTAAATGTGACTTGATTGGAAAAATGTAATTTTTTAGTATCCCTGGTACCAGGTTTAGACAAGAGCAACTGCCGTGTTTTGGATTTCGCAATGGATTGTGCTCTTTCCAAAACTGGCTTGTTGTATCTGTCGCGGGCGGAGGGGATGCGCTCGCCACGCTCGGGTCCGGGCTTCTGCTGCTGCTGCTCGGTGGCTCGAGCGGTGGGCCGGACCCGGGGACTTGAGCAGCGCTCCTCCCCCGTGAGTGAAAAGGGATAGTTTGGTTAGGGAGATTGTTCGTGACGCCACCCACGGGACGTGGTGATGATGGCACCACCGCTGCTGGTGACGGGGATGCCGGGAGAGATGGTAGGGAGCAGCTAGGATGTTGTCCCCTCCGTGGGTAGGGGGTTGGTGATCCCGGGGCCCGGTGGTGTAACGGGGAGGCTGGATGGCTGGGTTGCAGGGACAGCGTGGCACGGTGCCGGACGGCACTGGTGTACTCACTCAAACAATCACTGACAGAGTCTCTGGTAAACCAAAACGGCCGGATGGACGGGTCCCGCAGCCGGCTGCAGTGTTGTTGTGCTCTCCCCGGACGGCTGATGGTGGCTGTCATTCCCTGCACCTTTTAGAAGTGTTCTAACTCCTGTGATTGCCCACCGGTAGTCCACTCCCTGGCGTATAGGTGCCATAGGAGCCCGTTTTGCCTGCAGGCGTTGGCCCTTGGATCTCTAGCCTGTGGCGGTGGCTGTATATCCTCACAGTGTGGACTGTTGCCTTCTGTCGGGACTTGGTTGTTGGGGAACCCCTGGGGTTCCTGTCACACTCGGATTTGACTATTGGCGGCGGCTCCAAGCCTGGTCGGGGTCCGATGGCCCTGCCTGTGTGTGCTTAGCTTCACTCCACTCCCCGGTTAGGCACCGGTGGGCCACCGCCCAGCCCCGGTCCTTACGGCTTTGCACAGTTCCACCAACTCCTGCAGACGGCCACCACCGTCTGCCAACCTTGCTGTCAGTGCCTGGGCTCCTACCCAGGCACACGCAGAGGTTTTACTCCTCTCTCTTTCACCTCCAAAACTCATCTGTCTCCTTTTCCCGCCTCCAGGCCTGTGAACTCCTCGGTGGGTGGGGCCAACCGCCTGGCTCCGCCCCACCTGGTGTGGACATCAGACCCTGGAGGGAGGCAACAAGGGTTTTTTGTCTGACTGTTGTTACTGTCTAGGGTGGGGGGTGTGTATGTTGGTATGTATGTGACTACCTGGCTAGTCCAGGGCGTCACATATCCTCATGACATCTGTTGTTAATGATGTCACATTCTTTAGCGAAACGTCCTAATAAATTCTACAACTGGGAGGTTTTTTATATATATATATATATATATATATATATATATATATATATATATATAGCACAGCCAACATCTTCCATGTATGGAGCAGGATCTGCGATCTGAGCCCACTCCATTCATGTGGAGCCCGGTGCAGAACGTACACGACTCTTGATGAAAAATGCGCTGGCTTGTGCCTCAATGAATGGGACGCATCTTTCAGCTGTCATCTACAAAAAATATACTCCAAAAAATATATATTTCTGTTGTAATGTATGCCTCCTTTTGGAATAAATTATGATAACTTTGTCTCTCGAACTCAGTTATGCCCCCATCCAGCTAAATTATGCCCACTTTTCAGAGAGGTTCGCAAAAGTTTTGCGACATTTCAAACAATTTTATACCAGAATTCAAGCAAATACTGTTTGATGAATAGGGGCCTAAATGTTTAAAGAGAACCAACCACCAGGATTTTCATATATAACCTTAAGCCAGTGCTATACTGGCAATATAATGCTGATTACAAACATACCTTTAGTTGTGAGATTGGATGTATACTTTCTGAAATATTGGCAAGTAAAGTTTGTGACATGCACTGTTACTTGATGAGAGGTGGGTCGGGTTTTGCTAGTTATTTCCACCCTTGTCTGCCTGCCTGTCCATCCTCCCTCTGTCTCTGTTATTACAGAGGGAGGAAGGACAGGGGGAGGAAGGACAGGCAGGCAGACAGAAGTGGGAATAACTAGCAAAACCCGACCCACCTATTATATATTCCATTGCATCTCTCATCAAATAACAGGACATTTCACAAACTTTACTTGCATACATTTCAGGAAATATACATCCAATCTCACAACTAAAGGTATGTTTAGAATCAGCATGATAGTGCCAGTATAGCACTGGCTTTACTTTATATAAGAAAATCCTGGTGGTTGGTCCTCTTTAAGTACATGAGACTGCAAGTGCACTGAGGGAAGGACTATTACTTACTAGTGAATCAACCAATCACCAGCCTAGCACCACTGCAATGTGCTTTATTCACATTTATTTAGCACTACTGGTAACGGTGACATCATGGCTCAGAGGAGGCCTAAATCAACCCATGGGTATAGCGTTAGAAGAGCAGAAATGTGAAGAATCAGTGCAGTAATGAGGTATTGGCCCGCCCAACCTCAGTGCACTAGCAGCTTCATTTACTAAAATATAATATTTTCCACAATGGAGCGAGCTACTACCCTAGCTAGCAATGAAATTAGTTTGGTGAGCTTACATTTTCTGACATATTCCCGTAAAAGAGATCAATGGCTAAGACTGGTAAATTTACACTGGCACCTAACCAAGGATTGCTGACAGTTCCTAAAAATAGTGGACTTTTGGAAGGTATCAGGGGCTTCTAATACCTAGTGATTAGAGTTGAGCGCGGTTCGTGGTTCTCCAGTTCGCGGTTCGAGTGATTTTGGGGGCTGTTCTAGATCTGTGACTCACACTATTATGAAATTTCAGCGTATAGTGTGCGGGAACAGTGCGTTCAGATCACTGCTGCTGGGATAATGGCGATCACCATTTTTTTCTGTTCTTCCTTCCCTCCCTAAGCGCGCTTGTAGTGTGGCGGGCCAGCATGTCAGCCAATCCCAGACACACACACATCTAAGTGGACTTTTAGCCAGAGAAGCAAGGGCATGTGTCATAGGCTGTCCATGTCACATGTCCCTGCATTATAAATACGGGCATCTGCCCGTCTGGACGCCATTATCTGCCTTCTGCGTCTGGGTGTCAGTCACCGCTGGCGTAGCTCCTGTCTCCGATACTGCTGTGTACGCTCTACACACAGCGCTATACAAAATAGGGATAGAAGTTTCTTTCAGCCCTTGTAAGGGCTAATTACAGCAGGCTAAGAGCCATAGGTGACAGTCAGGTCCGTGGAAAGAGTTTTTAACAGCTATAGATAAGAGCGTCTGTGTAACTAAGGTCATGGAGTTCCTTGCTGCATTTCACCATTAGGAGGGATAGAAAGTGAGGCTTCCTTTCCTCTACACTGACCCACAACCCGGCCACTGTACCCTCTTGCCCTTTGCACAATCAAGCTCATTGTTACTAAGCCATTCTACTAGCAAACACTGAGGAAACTTAGTGGCATCCTAAAAGTGGCTGTTGGACTTCATTAGTGTCCCACTGGTGCAAATCTATTTGCAGCACCTCTGCATTGCACACTCAAGCTCATTGTTCCAAAGCCATTATAATACCAAACACTGAGGAAACTTAGTGGCATCCTAAAAGTGGCTGTTGGACTTCATTAGTGTCCCACTAGTGCAAATCTATTTGCAGCACCTCTGCATTGTACACGCAAGCTCATTGTTCCAAAGCCATTATAATACCAAACACTGAGGAAACTTAGTGGCATCCTAAAAGTGGCTGTTGGACTTCATTAGTGTCCCACTAGTGCAAATCTATTTGCAGCACCTCTGCATTGTACACGCAAGCTCATTGTTCCAAAGCCATTATAATACCAAACACTGAGGAAACTTAGTGGCATCCTAAAAGTGGCTGTTGGACTTCATTAGTGTCCCACTAGTGCAAATCTATTTGCAGCACCTCTGCATTGCACACTCAAGCTCATTGTTACTAAGCCATTATAATACCAAACACGGAGGAAACTTAGTGGCATCCTAAAAGTGGCTGTTGGACTTCATTAGTGTCCCACTAGTGCAAATCTATTTGCAGCACCTCTACATTGCACACTCAAGCTCATTGTTACAAAGCCATTATAATACCAAACACTGAGGAAACTTAGTGGCATCCTAAAAGTGGCCGTTGGACTTCATTGGTGTCCCACTGGTGCAAATCTATTTGCAGCACCTCTGCATTGCACACTCAAGCTCATTGTTCCTAAGCCATTATAATACCAAACACTGAGGAAACTTAGTGGCATCCTAAAAGTGGCTGTTGAACTTCATTAGTGTCCCACTGGTGCAAATCTATTTGCAGCACCTCTGCATTGCACACTCAAGCTCATTGTTCCAAAGCCATTATAATACCAAACACTGAGGAAACTTAGTGGCATCCAAAAAGTGGCTGTTGGACTTCATTAGTGTCCCACTAGTGCAAATCTATTTGCAGCACGTCTGCATTGCACACTCAAGCTCATTGTTCCAAAGCCATTATAATACCAAACACTGAGGAAACTTAGTGGCATCCTAAAAGTGGCTGTTGGACTTCATTAGTGTCCCACTGGTGCAAATCTATTTGCAGCACATCTGCATTGCACACTCAAGCTCATTGTTCCAAAGCCATTATAATACCAAACACTGAGGAAACTTAGTAGCATCCTAAAAGTGGCTGTTGGATTTCATTAGTGTCCCACTGGTGGAAATCTATTTGCAGCACCTCTGCATTACACACTCAAGTTCATTGTTCCAAAGCCATTATAATACCAAACACTGAGGAAACTTAGTGGCATCCTAAAAGTGGCTGTTGGACTTCATTAGTGTCCCACTGGTGCAAATCTATTTGCAGCACCTCTGCATTGCACACTCAAGCTCATTGTTACAAAGCCATTATAATACCAAACACTGAGGAAACTTAGTGGCATCCTAAAAGTGGCTGTTGGACTTCATTAGTGTCCCACTGGTGCAAATCTATTTGCAGCACATCTGCATTGCACACTCAAGCTCATTGTTCCAAAGCCATTATAATACCAAACACTGAGGAAACTTAGTGGCATCCTAAAAGTGGCTGTTAGACTTCATTAGTGTCCCACTGGTGCAAATCTATTTGCAGCACCTCTGCATTGCACACTCAAGCTCATTGTTACTAAGCCATTATACTAGCAAACACTGAGGAAACTTAGTGGCATCTTAAAAGTGGCTGTTGGACTTCATTAGTGTCCCACTAGTGCAAATTTATTTGCAGTACCTCTGCATTGCACACTCAAGCTCATTGTTACAAAGCCATTATAATACCAAACACTGAGGAAACTTAGTGGCATCCTAAAAGTGGCTGTTGGACTTAATTAGTGTCCCACTAGTGCAAATCTATTTGCAGCACCTCTGCATTGCACACTCAAGCTCATTGTTCCAAAGCCATTATAATACCAAACACTGAGGAAACTTAGTGGCATCCTAAAAGTGGCTGTTGGACTTCATTAGTGTCCCACTGGTGCAAATTTATTTGCAGCACCTCTGCATTGCACACTCAAGCTCATTTTAACTAAGCTATTATACTAGCAAACTGTGCTGCCATTTTAAGGGCCATAGTTTCATTGTCTGGGATAGTTATTGTTGTTTATTCTGCTGTCAATAAAGGTAGACCACCGCTGCAATCTACACCACCTCTCAATTTTTACTACCACATTTTAAGTGGACATTCTTGTCGCTAGCAAAATGAGTGGCAAAATGACAGATGCTGGTGGAAAGGGGAACAGGCGTGTTGGAAAAGGAAAAAATATTGTGTCCGTGGGGAAGGTGGCAAAGCTCCATTAACATCTGCTGAAGATAGGCCATGTTCCAGCAAAAGTAAGATGTCTACTAATTTCCGTGGACAATCAGATGTGCTCCCTTTTTTACGAACACGAACAACTGGAACAAAGGTAGATGTTGCCCAAAAAAAGAAAATGCTTGAATGGATCTCAAGTGGTCCAACAAGTGCCCTCTCCTCCACCTCAACTACCGCATCCAAAAAAAACCAGTCCTCTGAGTTGTCATCCCAATCACACTTGCTTTCTCCCAGCTCTCAAGTCTCTATCCGCCCTGCACAGTATGGTGGAACAGAGATGGCTGAGTCTGCAGAGCTGTTCAGTCACACTATAGCCTGGGAATCAGAGGTCTGCTCCCAAGCTACAGTGAGTACAGACCAGGAAATGGTCTGCAGTGATGCCCAGAACCTTTGTGACTCAGATTCAGGCCGTGATGACCAAGTTTCTGAGCATAATGTTGACCCTTATTCACAAACTGAAACACCTGTTGTAATAGACAATGAGGAACATACTGATGACGATGAGACGCAGATACCAGATTGGGATGACAACTTAAATATTCGGTCAGGGCAGGAAGAGGCTCGGTCTGAGGGGGAGGGGAGTGCAAACACAACGCTTGATGAGGAACTTCTAGATCCCACCTACTGTCAACCCACAGTCAGGCACTCGAGGAGGTCAACAGAGGCGGTGGAGGAGGATGCTACTGATGACGAAGTTACCTTGCGCCTTCCTGGACAGAGGAGGAGTACTGGTAGCACATCTACAACTGCATCCTCAGCCACCACTCTGCCTCTGAGCAATAGTCGGGGTGGCTCAGCAGGTCGCATGCCCTCTAAGCCTTGCCTAGCCTGGTCCTTTTTTGACATAGAAAAAGATCGCCCAAATCATGTGATATGTAAAAGTTGTCGTGATTCTGTTATTAGAGGGCAAAACCTCAGCAGTTTGACAAATTCTTCCATGAATCGTCACATGAATAAATATCATATGTCCCAGTGGGAAGCTCACCGTGCTGCAATGCGGCCTAGCGGAGCGGACCATCCACCGCCTGCCCCTTCCAGTGCATCCGCGCGCTCTTCATCTTCTAGGACTGTGGGGACAGCTGTCACACCTGGTTTTCCATGCACAACTTCCACCACTGTAACCGCAACAGGCAGTTTGCTTGGTAGGTCGTCAGTTGGTTTGGAAGGGGAAACAAGTGTGTGTGTACAGCCCTCTCAGACATCGATAGCACCAACGTTGGATGAAGGCAACATCATGTCTACGCCTGCACTTTCCTCACAAACCTGCATTTTTCCAGGGACACCCTACTCACCCCCGTCTACACACAGCAGCCAGATCTCTGTCCCTCAGATGTGGACAAATAAAAGGCCATTTCCTGCGACCCATGACAAAGCTAAGAGGTTGACTTTATCCCTCTGTAAGCTCTTGGCTATCGAAATGCTGCCTTTCTGCCTGGTGGACACACAGGATGTTAGAGACCTTATGTCTGTCGCTGTGCCCCAGTACCAGATGCCCAGTTGCCACTACTCTAAGAAAGGTGTGCCTGCGCTACACCAGCATATCGCACACAACATCACCGCTTCCTTGAGAAACTCTGTGTGTGAGCGGGTGCATTTTACCACAGATACTTGGACCAGTAAGCATTGACAGGGACGTTACATGTCGCTGACTGGGCACTGGGTAACTATGGTGATAGATGGTGAAGGGTCTGCTGCACAAGTCTTGCCGTCCCCACGACTTGTGTGTCAATCCTCTGTCTGTCCAAGTTCCTCCACTGTTTCTGCCTCCTCAACCTCATCTGGGTCCTCCACCTCTGCCCCAAGCATGCCTGGTCAGGCCACCAGCGTTGTAACTGCGCAGAAGGAATCACGCACCCCTCATTACTATGCTGGCAGCAGAGCGCAACGGCATCAGGCGGTCTTTGTCTTGAAATGTCTTGGAACTAAGAGTCACACAGCGGCTGAGTTGTGGGCAGGTCTGGAGACTGAGTTTGGTAAATGGTTGTCTCCACTCAACCTGCAGCCTGGTAAGGCCGTGTGCGACAATGCTGCAAACCTGGGTGCGGCCCTTCGCCTGGGCAAGGTGACACACGTGCCTTGTATGGCTCACGTGTTGAACCTTGTTGTCCAGCAATTTTTAACACACTATCCCGGCCTAGATGGCCTTCTGAACAGGGCACGAAAACTGTCTGCTCACTTCCGCCGTTCAACCGCCGCAGCTGTGCAACTTGCATCGCTCCAGAAGTCTTTCGGCCTGCCGGTTCATCGCCTGAAATGCGATGTGCCGACGTGCTGGAATTTGACTCTCCACATGTTACAGTGACTGTGGCAGCACCGTCGAGCCCTGGTGCAATATGTCATGACGTATAGCCTGGGCCAACGAGATGCAGAGGTGGTCTCAGATCAAGGACCTATGCACCCTTCTGCACAGTTTCGACATGGCGACGAATATGTTTAGTGCTGACAATGCCATTATCAGCATGACAATTCGAGTCATTTACATGCTGGAGCACACGCTAAACAGTATTCGGACTCAGGGGGTGCGACAACAGGAAGGGGAGGAACTACAGGAGGATTCATATGCGCAAGAGACAACAACATCACCAAGGTCCAGACGTTCATCATCACCAAGGCGGCAGGCATGGGACCATGGGGGACAGGGATCAACAAGGGCGCATGGTAGCAGGCGAAATGTTGAGGAAGGTGCAGGAGAACATGAAGAAATGGAGGACGAACTGTGCATGGACATAGAAGACTCAGCGGATGGTGGAGACCTTGGTCAAATTTCAGTTGAAAGAGGTTGGGGGGAGATGTCAGAGGAAGAAAGAACGGTTAGCACCTCTATGCCACAAACACAGCGTGGACTTGGTCCACATGGCTGCGCCAGACACGTGAGCGCCTTCTTGGTGCACTACCTCTAACATGACCCTCGTATTGTCAAAATTAGAAGTGATGATGAGTACTGGCTTGCCACACTATTAGATCCCCGGTACAAGTCCAAATTTTGTGACATAATTCCAGCCATAGAAAGGGACGCACATATGCAGGAGTATCAGCAAAAGCTGTTACTCGATCTTAACTCGGCTTTTCCACAAAACACCCGTGGTGCACGGAGTGAATCTCCCAGTTGTAACTCGAGAAACATGGGACGGTCTCGTCATCTTCAACAGTCTAACCGTACCAGCAGCACCGTATCTGGTGCTGGTAACAGCAATTTTATTGAATCTTTTCATAATTTTTTTAGACCATCCTTTGCAAGGACACCAGAGACAACAAGTCTGACACATAGTCAACGGCTGGAGAGGATGATACAGGAGTATCTCCAAATGAACATCGATGCCATGACTTAGCAACTGGAGCCTTGCTCATTTTGGGCTTCAAATCTTGAAAAATGGCCAGAGCTCTCCACTTACGCCTTGGAGATCTTGTCGTGTCCAGCTGCCAGTGTTGTCTCTGAACGTGTCTTCAGTGCTGCTGGGTGTGTGCTGACAGATAAGCGCACGCGTCTGTCCAGTGACAATGTGGACAGACTAAAGTTCATCAAAATGAACAAGTCATGGATCCACAAGGAATTTACTACCCCTGTGTCATCCTGGGGAGAGTAAATGCTTGTGTATTTTGAATGTGCTTGATGCAAATCTACCTGTGAAGTGTACAACTGGGGCACAAGTGCTGCCACTGAAGGGGTGGGTGTCTGTGTGGCCCAATTTTTGGAAAAAAGGGAGACTCTGCTTGGAGTAACCCTTGCTTACTGTGTTTTTAACAAGGAGCCAAGATGAACAAGTCATGGTTCAGCAAAGACTTTGCTACCTAACCCGGTGTCATCCTGAGGAAGGTTAAGGATAGCGTATTTTTGAATGTGCTTGATGCAAATCTACCTGTGAAGTGTACAACTGGGGCACAAGTGCTGCCACTGAAGGGGTGGGTGTCTGTGTGGCCCAATTTTTGGAAAAAAAGGAGACTCCGCTTGGAGTCACCTTGCGGTGTTTTAGATGATTTTAGAAGGGCGTGCCATGCCTATATCTGTGTCTCGTCCTCTTTTTCCTCGTAATGCTGTTTTGTTTTTGCATGAGAATTTGTTCTTGTCACTTTCCCATGTGTTTGTGTTGTGTTGTGAGTTGTTTGTCACCTTTTGGAAACCTTTGAGGGTGTTTTCTAGGTGTTTTTATGTGTTTGTGATTGCCTCCCATTGTTTGCTATGCGGTTCGAGTGGTTTGCCGAACCTGTTCGCCGAACCGAACTCGAACGAGACCTCCGTTCGCCGAACCGAACTCGAGCCGAACCACGACCGGTTCGCTCATCTCTACTAGTGACTCTTTAATATGGCACATTGTGTAGGATCCTTAGCATAACACAATATCAGAGATCTGCAAAGCCTACAATCATAGGAAACCATGTGGGTATATGATCAGTGGTTTAATTACAGTACTCGCTCATCAGGTTTGTACACTTGTTCAGGAGAGTTAGTACATTAGTATAGCATATCCACGGAGTGACAAACAGCTAAAGAATCTCTTTGACTCACAAGTTGTGTCTTAGTGATTCACTCCTGGAATATGTGTTCTAACCTCCAAACGCCCATCTGGGTGGGTGAACCGCACACATCCATCACTTTTTTTTGGCTTTATCTCCATATAATCCAAATTCTCAGTGACAGACTCCTCAATGGTTAATTTATATTTACGAAAACAAATTAAGTTTTTCTAGCTAATTAACATTCTGTTCTATAAGCAAGGCATCAGATCCAGGGGAGATGTTCTCAGTACAAGAGAAATGCATTATGAACTGTTCTCAGACCATAATAAAATAATAATTTCAGACGTATCATAATAGAAAATAAATTCTAATGATAAATTCTAATGATGCTAATTAAATGCATAGAAGACAAAAAGACCATGGCAACTATTTGGTGCTGGTATTGCCACTACGCTGTCATACTGGGACATCATCACCGTAAATAAAATGGTCTGCCAAACCCAATTGGTTTTGTTTGCAATTCAGACCCATTCAAGTGAACCCAGTCTATACCCAGGAGTGGCACTACTATTACTATTTTTTTTTACTAAGCAATAGTAAACAGTATACGCTGGAGATCAAAATTAGAGAACGATGTATGATCACTTGCTTTTTTCAGAAATAATGTAATCTACGTTGATCAACATTTGAAGTTTTTTTGTAAGGGGTACACGATGCCACTAGAATGGTGTTTTACAAAAGATCCAAAGTTTATCAACATAAAACCTTTATTTTGCCCAAAATGTGAAGATCATAACTAAAGAACAGCAATGACTGTAGCACAGAGAAAGATTATAAATACATTTTCTGAAGGTAACAACAGTCACCAATCAGTAGGATGTGTACAGGCTTTTGTTTTGAATGACTTAAGCACATCTGCGGCCACATGACATCACTAGTCTCTCACACTGCTCTGGTGTGATTTTGGACCACTCTTCCTCCAGTCTCTTCCATAGTTCTTTGACTGTTATTGGTTTCTTGGCCATAACCTTGTCACCAAGGATTTTCCCGAGGTTTTTTTTGGTCTATTGGGTTTAGATCAGGACTCTCGGCTCTCAATTTCATTGTTTCAATGTTTTCTGTTTCAAGGAACTGCTTTACCATTTTGCTGTGTGACAGGGGATATTGTCCTGCATAAAAATTGCTGGCGGATTGAGTGATGAACATAAGTAAGGAACCACATGTTGTTGAAGAAGGTTCTTATCCACACTTGCATTCACTCTGCCATGTAGCTGTATGAGAGGATCAATTCCTGCTGCAGAGAAGATTCCCCAAACAATAACACTTCCTACACCACCTTTCACTGACTTCTTAACACACTTTGGGCTCAGTCTTTCCCCAGTTTGTCGACTAACATACTGTTCCCATCAGACTCAAATAAATTAAACTTGCTTTCATCATTAAAATGAACTGTGGACCACTTCTCCTCTGTCCACACAACATGCTCCTTTTGATTCTTTCTGCTAATGAGAGGTTTGGTCACTGCAGAGTGGGCTTTCAGTCCAAATGCTCTTAAACGTCATGACACTATGACGAGACAGATTCTTACCCTGTTCAGGGCTGAACTGGGGAGCAATTCCAGTTGCAGTATTGAAATGATTACCCATGGAGAGTCTCAGCATTATCTTGTCCTCTCTTGCATTTGTCTTTCAAGGGCGACCAGCCTTCTTGGGGGACTTGAAAGAGTTTGTGATGTTAAGAAACAATATTCTAGAAATCACACACTTGGAATGACCAACTTCTCTTGCTATGGCCAATAGGGTCACCCCTTTGGCCTTAATCTGGACACCCTGCTGCCTGAGGGTTTCAGTCACTTAGGCTGCTAGTTAAATAGGGTTTGTCCACTAACTAAGGAAATTAGTACCAGGTGCCAGATTAACACCAATAACTTGCAGGTATCTGAAACTGTTCTATAATTTTGATCAGTGTTCATTTTCATTTATCTCATTTACATTTTTATTATGTGCTTACAATAAATTCAATTTATGAAATAAGCTTAAAATACTGCTAGTTTATCATGTTAGGATATAATCGCATAGGACTACAGAATGAGCTTAACATTTAGTGTGTTGTTCTCTAATTTTGATCTCTAGTGAAGTTACATAACAAAAATGGCCAAAATTATGTCGACACCCAACCTTCATACCTATCTGAGCTTCTTGAACATCTTATTCCAAAGCCATACGAAATATTATGTAATTTGGCCTTCATTTTCATCTATAAAAAGCCACCATTCTACCCACAAAGCTTTCTACTTGATTTTGGGGTGTCTGTGTGAATTTTTGTTTATTCATCAAGTAGAGCATACAGTCAGGGCCAGAAATATTTGGACAGTGACACAAGTTTTGTTATTTTAGCTGTTTACAAAAACATGTTCAGAAATACAATTATATATATAATATGGGCTGAAAGTGCACACTCCCAGCTGCAATATGAGAGTTTTCACATCCAAATTGGAGAAAGGGTTTAGGAATCATAGCTCTGTAATGCATAGCCTCCTCTTTTTCAAGGGACCAAAAGTAATTGGACAAGGGACTCTAAGGGCTGCAATTAACTCTGAAGGCGTCTCCCTCGTTAACCTGTAATCAATGAAGTAGTTAAAAGGTCTGGGGTTGATAACAGGTGTGTGGTTTTGCATTTGGAAGCTGTTGCTGTGACCAGACAACATGCGGTCTAAGGAACTCTCAATTGAGGTGAAGCAGAACATCCTGAGGCTGAAAAAAAAGAAAAAATCCATCAGAGAGATAGCAGACATGCTTGGAGTAGCAAAATCAACAGTCGGGTACATTCTCATAAAAAAGGAATTGACTGGTGAGCTTGGGAACTCAAAAAGGCCTGGGCGTCCACGGATGACAACAGTGGTGGATGATCGCCGCATACTTTCTTTGGTGAAGAAGAACCCGTTCACAACATCAACTGAAGTCCAGAACACTCTCAGTGAAGTAGGTGTATCTGTCTCTAAGTCAACAGTAAAGAGAAGACTCCATGAAAGTAAATACAAAGGGTTCACATCTAGATGCAAACCATTCATCAATTCCAAAAATAGACAGGCCAGAGTTAAATTTGCTGAAAAACACCTCATGAAGCCAGCTCAGTTCTGGAAAAGTATTCTATGGACAGATGAGACAAAGATCAACCTGTACCAGAATGATGGGAAGAAAAAAGTTTGGAGAAGAAAGGGAACGGCACATGATCCAAGGCACACCACATCCTCTGTAAAACATGGTGGAGGCAATGTGATGGCATGGGCATGCATGGCTTTCAATGGCACTGGGTCACTTGTGTTTATTGATGACATAACAGCAGACAAGAGTAGCCGGATGAATTCTGAAGTGTACCAGGATATACTTTCAGCCCAGATTCAGCCAAATGCTGCAAAGTTGATTGGACGGCGCTTCATAGTACAGATGGACAATGACCCCAAGCATACAGCCAAAGCTACCCAGGAGTTCATGAGTGCAAAAAAGTGGAACATTCTGCAATGGCCAAGTCAATCACCAGATCTTAACCCAATTGAGCATGCATTTCACTTGCTCAAATCCAGACTTAAGACGGAAAGACCCACAAACAAGCAAGACCTGAAGGCTACGGCTGTAAAGGCCTGGCAAAGCATTAAGAAGGAGGAAACCCAGCGTTTGGTGATGTCCATGGGTTCCAGACTTAAGGCAGTGATTGCCTCCAAAGGATTCGCAACAAAATATTGAAAATAAAAATATTTTGTTTGGGTTTGGTTTATTTGTCCAATTACTTTTGACCTCCTAAAATGTGGAGTGTTTGTAAAGAAATGTGTACAATTCCTACAATTTCTATCAGATATTTTTGTTCAAACCTTCAAATTAAACGTTACAATCTGCACTTGAATTCTGTTGTAGAGGTTTCATTTCAAATCCAATGTGGTGGCATGCAGAGCCCAACTCGCGAAAATTGTGTCACTGTCCAAATATTTCTGGACCTAACTGTATGTGAGGTCAGGTAGCTGTTAGATGAGAAGGTCAGGCTTAATATTGGTGCTCCAATTTATGCCACAGCTGTCTGATGGGGATGTAGTCAGGATTCTGCAGGTAACTAGATTCTCCACATAAAAGCAAGTGTTTATGAACTTGTGCACAGGGGATCAGTTATGCTGTAACACGAGAGGCACTTCAGAAACTGTTGCCACAAAGAGCGAGCCATACATTACAAAGGGTTGTACATCAAAATGAAGTTATCACCTAGCCACAGGACAAGTAATAGCATAGATTGGTGGATTTCCAACCACTTGGACCCCAACTGACCAGCGCAATGGGGCACCTTTATCCCTATTAGAATGGATAAGCAGTGCACATCCTCAACTGCCACTGTATCCATTTTCTATGGGAGAGCTGTCCTCGACAGTTCCATATCGAATGAATGAAGTTTTACTACTCAGCTCAAGCTATTTATCTTTCAGCTGCTGGTGTCTACTGCCCCTAGTTTTCTTCCCATTGCAGTTACTGCAGGGTGTTTCTGTTTCTCAGGTTCTTTTGCATTCCTCTATCCAGCGGCTACTATTCAGTTTTTGCTCTCCATTTTTCAAACTAAAAGAAAAGGAGCCATGGAAAGGAGTGTCAATCAGAGAAAAGGGGCTGGAGCATTTGTGCTTTGCTTTGAAGGCACTGTATCTTGCTGTGGCCTGTCGACTTGAAGTCCGCAAAGCAATACACAAGCATCGCAGATGGGATCACATGCTTGTCGGACACAGCCATGACTCGAGACATTTCTGCCTTTAGAAGCTATTAGGAAAGTTGCTTTGACTGCTGCTTGGGAATTACTAAAATGGGAAACCCCCTCTAATTATTAGGTTGTGATGCTAAGTGACAAAAGAGAAAGTCTATGATCCATGTTAAAGAAAATTGGTCATTGTCTAAATTGATGTGTTCCACCACAGGTCATCACGCTCGCGTTCCACTGCACTGCGTCCCAGGTTTCCTTGCTGGCCAGAAGCAATCAATATCGCCGGATGTGGTGAGTGTGTGTGATCTGATGTGTGATTGTGTGTGCCATCTGATGTGTGTGGGTGTGCCATCTGATGTGTGTGGGTGTACAATCTGATCTGTGTCGGTGTGCCATCTGATCTGATATGTGTGTGTGTGTGATCTGATGTGTGTGGGTGTACAATCTGATCTGTGTGTGTGTGTGTGTGTGTGTGAAATCCTCCAGATGATGGAGCAGTGGACCAGCGAGGTGGAGATGCTGACTATGACTGCCCCGAGGTACGGAGGGGGAATGGATGTAGCAGAGTCGACTGGTGACCCACGTCTCTATGTCCTACCTGGACCGGCCGCTGCGGCTGAGGGGCCCGGCCTAGTCTCAGCCTATGCATCACCCTTGCCGTTACTTATGGGGCGCCTCAGTGTAAGCTCGCCTTATCTGCTGCTCAGTGCTACCGCAGAAGGGGCTGAAGTACTGGATGTTGGAGGCCGGGAGGCTGCGGCAGCTGGCGGCAACCCGCCTAACGCAGGAACAAGAGATGACGACTCTGGCCCTAGTCCCGGGTCCGCTGTTGAGTTGGAAGAGGCAATGGAGCGTGCCCGTTAAGTAGGAGGTCCAGTGGTCTTCCATACCCCGCGTACCGGTGGAAATGGGTACCGGGTGCCCCTGTCACAGCAAGCATGTCAGTGCATGCTGGATATGCTGGTGGAGGGGGATGGAGCTGCCCTAGCTGAGGACTCAGAGTAATGGCAGCGGAGCACCGCTGCACCGTCCCCGTTGGGACCACCACTGTGTTTGTTTGAAAAAGTTTTAAAAATGATGATAAGTAAAATGAAACCGTGAAGTTCACCTGATTCACATGTGTTTGAAACCGGCCGTTGCCGACACCGTTGTCCCCGTGGGGACCGTTTAAAAAGTTGCATAAGGGACTCCTTATGGACAAGCCCGTGAACTTGCAGGGCAACCACAAACGTTAGTGGCATGTAAATAAGTTGTTTTACCGTTACCGTTTCCGCAGTTGCCGCCTCCGGAGAGGCAGGTTGGAGGGAGGGCCCGCAGTAGAGCCGGCTGGGGCCCAGCCACCACAGGAACCGGTGGCTACCCTCTGGAGTGGCAGGACAGATCCCGCTCGGGTAACTTGTGCTGGACTTGGGTCAAGGGGTGCTGCCTGGGTTTTAGGGGCAGCATCAGGGCCAGGTTACTTGGGTGGGAGAGAGCGGAGACCATAACCGTAAACCGTTTGCAACGTTTAAGTACTGAACCTCCCGATGTGGGATGATGTCATAAATTGTTATGTTTACCGTTTTACCTTTTATATATTTTCAGAAAATAAAACCGGTGTTGGACGGGCAGCCCGCGGACGGTCTGCATTTTGCTAAGGGGGAATGTGACGCCCTGGGCAAGCCAGGGGTCACAGGTCATAACACCACCACACCCTACACCCCAGTTAGGAACACCTAGGCTAACCAAAAATCCTTGTTGCCTTCCTCCAGGGGCTGATGTCCACACCAGGGGGTGGGCCAGGCGGTTGGCTCCGCCCACCGAGGAGTTCACAGCCCTGGAGGCGAGAAGAATCAGGCAGTTGAAGTCTAGCTGAGGGCTAGAGTGGAGTCAAGCTAAGGAAGTGGAAGGAAGTGGTAGAGGAGCAAAGGAGAGAAGCTTGAGTGAAGGAGTAAAAGTGACAGTTAAGAAAGCCTGAAGTTGGTCCGGGTGTGTGCCCCGGACTGAGAGACAGCAAGGTCAGCAGATGGCGGTGACTGTCCGCAGGGGTGACTGCTTGGAGGTTGCTGGAAGGACCGCGGACGGGTGGTGACCCGGCGGTCTGGAGCAGTATACGAAGAACAGTCAGCACCAGTGGCAGGGGCCTTTCGGATCCCGGCAAGGCTAGGAGTCGCCGTGAATTTGCCAAATCCGTCAGTGAAGGGGACGACTGTCTCCCAACAACCAAGTCCCGATTGAAGGCAACAGTCCAACCGTAACAGAGAGACACCGCCACCGCCAGGGCACCAGTTTCTCAGGGCCAGCGCCTGCGGGCAAAGTAGGGCTCCTCCGGCCCATATCCAAGCCGGGGAGCGGGTTACCGGTGGGAACCCATCGCAACCATCATCATCTTAGGTGCAGGAAAAGGGACCGTCACCGTCAACTACTGGGGAAAGCAAGTGCAGCCGTCCGTGGGAACCGTCTTTCCAGCCGTGTGTTTTACCGAGAACTGTGTCATCGTCTCAGGCTGAGTGAGTACCACAGTGCCGCAAGGCACAGCGCTGCCCCCGCGTCCCTGCACCCCACCAAGCCCTGCATCACCCACCTCATCACTGGGCCCCGGGACAACAACCCCCTACTCACGGAGGGGAGAACCAACAACTTTGCTGCTCCCTGTCATCAGTCCCCGGGATCCCCATACAGAGCAGCGGTGGTGTCAACAAATCACCACAACCGTGGGTGGCGTCACGGACAATAAACTATCCCAAATCCCAATCCCCTTTCACTCACGGGCGAGGAGCGCCGCTCGAGTCCCCGGGATCCGGCCCATCGCTCGAGCCACCGAGCAGCAGCAGCAGGCCGCAGCAGCAGCGGCAGCCGGACCCGAGCAGTGGGAGAGCACGGCGTACCCTCCTCCGCCCGCGACTACTTGGCGTCACGAACAGGATCTTACTGCTCTGCCGTTGGGTAGAGGTGCGCCTTGTGACCGCCGGAGGTATCCGGCTGAAAAATTTCAGAAGTCGCCATCTTTGGCGCGAAAAGTTCCCGCTCGAGCGTCTTCTCGAGTAGCAGAGGCGCGAAGGCCAAAACACCGCCCCGATAGAGGAGGGGCCGGAAAGAGGCTAAGGGGGACGCGATGGCGGCTGGACGCATGTGAGGTTGCTATAAAAGCAGGGACGCCAGGACCCTGTGGCCATCTTGTTGCTAGTTCCTGGAAAGCACGACTGCCGAGATGTCCGCTCCAGCTAATAACAGCGAGACCCCCGCACCCGACACGGCGACGTGGTTTAGGGACCGGACCGTCCCGCTGAGTAATCGTCTGCAGGCCCATATGCAACTCCTCCTGGAGGAGTGGGAGACCGACATGGCGGATGTGGTGGCTGTTATGTGGAGACGCGAGGTAGAAGAGGATTTGGAGGAGCGGGTAAGCGACCCACGCCCCTGTATTCCTGAGGGATCGGCCATTGGAGCTGAGGGGCCCGGCCGGCTTCCGCTCACCCTGCCTCTCTCCCCGCTACCCGTGATAGCTGCTGCCGCTCCGCCATTAGGCCCGCTACCTGCCCAACCGGTAGCGATACCCTGCCCAGCCGCTCCGGCGGACCAGCCGGCTGCAGACGTCCGGGACGTCCCTGAAGTACACCAGGGGGAACCGCTAGAACCGCGGCCCCTTAACAGCATGGTGCCAGAAGTCCCAGTAGAGACTGTGCCAGACCCTGAGCCCGGGACCGTGGCCTGGATGAGGGCCCGGGTGATTCAGTTCCACCAGCGTCAGCAGGAACAAATCCTCCAGATGATGGAGCAGTGGACCAGCGAGGTGGAGATGCTGACTATGACTGCCCCGAGGTACGGAGGAGGAATGGATGTAGCAGAGTCGACTGGTGACCCACGTCCCTATGTCCTACCTGGACCGGCCGCTGCGGCTGAGGGGCCCGGCCTAGTCTCGGCCTATGCATCACCCTTGCCGTTACTTATGGGGCGCCTCAGTGTAAGCTCGCCTAATCTGCTGCTCAGTGCTACCGCAGAAGGGGCTGAAGTGCTGGATGTAGGAGGCCGGGAGGCTGCGGCAGCTGGCGGCAACCCGCCTAACGCAGGAACAAGAGATGACGACTCCGGCCCCAGTCCCGGGTCCGCTGTTGAGTTGGAAGAGGCAATGGAGCGTGCCCGTTATGTAGAAGGTCCAGTGGTCTTCCATACCTCGCATACCGGTGGAAATGGGTACTGGGTGCCCCTGTCACAGCAGGCATGTCAGTGCATGCTGGATATGCTGGTGGAGGGGGATGGAGCTGCCCTAGCTGAGGACTCAGAGTAATGGCAGCGGAGCACCGCTGCACCGTCCCCGTTGGGACCACCACTGTGTTTGTTTGAAAAAGTTTTAAAAATGATGATAAGTAAAATGAAACCGTGAAGTTCACCTGATTCACATGTGATTGAAACCGGCCGTTGCCGGCACCGTTGTCCCCGTGGGGACCGTTTAAAAAGTTGCATAAGGGACTCTTTATGGACAAGCCCGTGAACTTGCAGGGCAACCACAAACGTTAGTGCATGTAAATAAGTTGTTTTACCATTACCGTTTCCGCAGTTGCCGGCTCCGGAGAGGCAGGTTGGAGGGAGGGCCCGCAGTAGAGCCGGCTGGGGCCCAGCCACCACAGGAACCGGTGGCTACCCTCTGGAGGGGCAGGACAGATCCCGCTCGGGTAACTTGTGCTGGACTTGGGTCAAGGGGTGCTGCCTGGGTTTTAGGGGCAGCATCAGGGCCAGGTTACTTGGGTGGGAGAGAGCGGAGACCGTAACCGTAAACCGTTTGCAACGTTTAAGTACTGAACCTCCCGATGTGGGATGATGTCATAAATTGTTATGTTTACCGTTTTACCTTTTATATATTTTCAGAAAATAAAACCGGTGTTGGACGGGCAGCCCGCGGACGGTCTGCATTTTGCTAAGGGGGAATGTGACGCCCTGGGCAAGCCAGGGGTCACAGGTCATAACACCACCACACCCTACACCCCAGTTAGGAACACCTAGGCTAACCAAAAATCCTTGTTGCCTTCCTCCAGGGGCTGATGTCCACACCAGGGGGTGGGCCAGGCGGTTGGCTCCGCCCACCGAGGAGTTCACAGCCCTGGAGGCGAGAAGAATCAGGCAGTTGAAGTCTAGCTGAGGGCTAGAGTGGAGTCAAGCTAAGGAAGTGGAAGGAAGTGGTAGAGGAGCAAAGGAGAGAAGCTTGAGTGAAGGAGTAAAAGTGACAGTTAAGAAAGCCTGAAGTTGGTCCGGGTGTGTGCCCCGGACTGAGAGACAGCAAGGTCAGCAGACGGCGGTGACTGTCCGCAGGGGTGACTGCTTGGAGGTTGCTGGAAGGACCGCGGACGGGTGGTGACCCGGCGGTCTGGAGCAGTATACGAAGAACAATCAGCACCAGTGGCAGGGGCCTTTCGGATCCCGGCAAGAGTAGGAGTCGCCGTGAATTTGCCAAATCCGTCAGTGAAGGGGACGACTGTCTCCCAACAACCAAGTCCCGATTGAAGGCAACAGTCCAACCGTAACAGAGAGACACCGCCACCGCCAGGGCACCAGTTTCTCAGGGCCAGCGCCTGCGGGCAAAGTAGGGCTCCTCTGGCCCATATCCAAGCCGGGGAGCGGGTTACCGGTGGGAACCCATCGCAACCATCATCATCTTAGGTGCAGGAAAAGGGACCGTCACCGTCAACTACTGGGGAAAGCAAGTGCAGCCGTCCGTGGGAACCGTCTTTCCAGCCGTGTGTTTTACCGAGAACTGTGTCATCGTCTCAGGCTGAGTGAGTACCACAGTGCCGCAAGGCACAGCGCTGCCCCCGCGTCCCTGCACCCCACCAAGCCCTGCATCACCCACCTCATCACTGGGCCCCGGGACAACAACCCCCTACCCACGGAGGGGAGAACCAACAACTTTGCTGCTCCCTGTCATCAGTCCCCGGGATCCCCATACAGAGCAGCGGTGGTGTCAACAAATCACCACAACCGTGGGTGGCGTCACGGACAATAAACTATCCCAAATCCCAATCCCCTTTCACTCACGGGCGAGGAGCGCCGCTCGAGTCCCCGGGATCCGGCCCATCGCTCGAGCCACCGAGCAGCAGCAGCAGGCCGCAGCAGCAGCGGCAGCCGGACCCGAGCAGTGGGAGAGCGCGGCGTCCCCTCCTCCGCCCGCGACATGTGGGTCTGCATTCCACCGCGGGTCCTTGATGCGTTCCACTGCAGGTCCTCCCGTTCAGCGTCTGGCGAGTATGATTGTGGGGTCTTTTGTCTTTTTCTTCTCTCTTTTGGGGGAATTTGCTTTCTATAGTGAAGTGTCTTGCAGTATTCTTTAACTTTTTTTAGCTGTATGGACACTTCATTATTGAACCGCGACTAGGGCTTATTTTTATTCTGAAAATTTCTACTAGGGCTAATTTTCGAGGTAGGGCTTATTTTCAGGGAAACACAGTGGATAACACAAAATACACCATTCACAATTGTTGACGTCACTATTTCCCCCTTCTTGCACACTGGCCACTGCACAGACTACACCTAAAATGCTCTCCCATTGAAGTCAACGGGTCAAAACCTGTGTATTGCTGTCATGTTGCTGCTGTAAAGCATATTTCTAATTTTAAATGGTATAATTATAAACAAATTCTGCAACTTAAAAAAAAAATTAAAATAAAAAAAATATAGGAAATAGAAACGTATTCATTTGGTTTTAATTCTTAAAAAAATATGTGATACATTCAACGTAAAGCAGTGCAGGAAAAATAATTCTCCTTGAAAACATTTATAGAGAATGGACACAAACTGTAGCTTGTTCTCCTGTCATCTCCTGGTATACTGAGTTACTGCAATGCTTTTGACTCTCCCAGAAACCAAACAGACAAGCCAGTTCTTTCTAAGCCGTTTATGCTCAAAAACAAAGACTGCTTGATGCCAACTCACGCCCTGTAGAGTCTGGCAGAGAAAGGTTGTGTCACTTGTCCTTAAATTTATATGATACTAACCACACCCAACCATTGTAATGGAGGGAGGGTTGAACCGATGTCCCACCTACACCCGAGCTAGTCATCAATCTCTAAGCAAAACTGTAGAAATAGATAATTGATGACAGATATATGTCCAAAACACAAAACCAACGCCAAGTTTTCCAATTCTGACCAGTGCCACTTTACGATGTAATAATTCTGGAACGCTTCAACGGATCCTGAATATTTTGAGATTGTTTTTAGTGACGTATTGTACTTCATGATAGTGGTAATTTTTAGTTGTTATGATTTGCCTTCATTTATGAAAATATTGAAAATTTGACTTTTTTTTTAAATTTCACAATTTTCAAATTTTTAATATTTATGCACTTAAAGGTATGCTCACACTGGTGTGTGCCGCCCCCGTGGAAGCAGCCGAGTTGCTCGGGTCCAGGTTCGCTATGGCTCAAGGATCTCCGGACCCGGGGGTCGTGCGGCCACTCAAATGTAAGGGGGTATTTACAGGGGAGTTAATATGTAGTTCGTGACGCCACCCGTGTTGTACGGTAATTTGGGGAATACCGCCGCTGCCGCTGGGAGTACCTGGGGTGATGGAGTAAAGCAGCCAGGTGTTGTAGCCCTCCACGGGTAGGGGGGATGCCCCAGGACTCGGTGAGGGGGATGTCGTGGGATGCAGGGGTCACTCTCGTACTCACTCAGTTCGTAAGCAGACACTGACAACCGGGTAAACCAAGTCTCTGGGTACCGCTGCCGCTGAGGGGAGTTCGTCCGGGTCCTGTCCCCAATGGTGCTGCCTGATGATCCATCACCTACCTCCTGGCACTTAATTTGACTTCAACTTGATGGCCTAGTAGCATGGAACTAGCCGGGCCCCACTCCCTACTATGGCTAAGTATGGGAGCTTGCTCTCAGGGCTCACGCTTGGGATTTTCTGGACCGTTTTGGATTGGAAAGGCCTATCCCCCTCGTTGCACTAATGCCCCAATTCTGGAGTGGGTGGGATTGGATCTCAAAGGCTCCGTTCTCCTCAGGTAAATTATCGGGTTGCCTGAAGCTACTCCGCGAACAAGGGTCCGTGTACCCCGTCGTGTCTTGGATCCCAGACCGGTGATGGTGCAAGGCTGCCGGCTGTCCTCCTCGAAAGGTCCGAGCACCTTGCCATGATCCCCTGCGACCGGGGGTCTGACTCCTCTAGGCCCAGACCACCGTCTGCAACCTAGACAGCTTCCTTTCTGGAGCCACTGCTCCCGACTTCTTCTGAGCTCCTTACAGCTCGAGAGCTACCTCCCAACTCCCTCCTTCCTTCTCTACACACACTCTCTCTCTGACTACACTCCTCACCTCCCCTCCCTCTCCCCCCAGGTGGGTGACTCTATTCCACTCAAGCCGTCCACTGGTGTGTCTGGTAGGTGTGGTGCAGGGTGTATCTAGGATTTGATTTGCTGTTGGAGGGGCAACACCATTTAGTTAGGGACCCAGAACCAAGAGGGAGGTGGAATACTGCACGAGAGGATAGGTTGTGCAATACCCTGTGATGACCTGATAGTCCAGGGGCGTCACATTCCGACTTGGTTAAACGTAGCTCATCCTCGAGCTACAGGACATCCAAAGGTTTATTTTTGCAACTGCAAAATAGAAAAGGGGATAACATTTTATTTACAAGGTTTCATCCCACATTAGGGAGGCACATTCCTTAAACGTTACTTAACAGTCAGAAAGTCTGCGACAGTCCAGTCCCAACGTCCCCGTTCCCATCAACCCGCCACCCAAACAACCTGACCCGCTGCATACCTATCCGTGGGTCTGTGACCAGGTTAAGGTCCCGGGTGTTAAAAAGACGACTCTGGTAGGCACAGGGGGTGCAACTATGTACAATAACACAAGTCCGTGTTGGCCACAATCAGTCCCGTGGCCATGGTCCATATTTACTTAGTAAAATATATAAATGTAACCGAAGTCCATGCACCTCGTGCAAACATTATATTAACTTTTCTCAATCTGGTACAATTCTCTGTTGATTAAACCAGTATGATTATTCAACATTTTTCATAAACATTACTATGCATTACTTATTCAAGAAAAATAACAAACTGTGGAAAATAACAAAGGAAAACACAGATTTTTCATTCTAACTTTAAATAGCATTAAATGGCTGGGTCCCGTAACCATGCTTCCTTGTGGCTACGCACCACGGATGCCGGCACAAACTCTTCCTCCATCATTACTTGCTTGATCACATCCAGGGCATACCAGCCCTGCTCTCCACAATGCCGGGTATATGTGACCACATCCTCCGGCTCCAGATTCCGTCTAGGGTGTCCTCTGGGAAGGTGCTGTGCCACATCCCGCCAGGACACAAACACCCCAGCTGTGAGGCCCGCTTCCCAGATGAACCCCCATCCCTGGTCAGGGTCAAAACGCTCCACGAGGCCACGACACCACGGGCCTCCGGCTCGGGAAGCGGCACTTCTCACCTGCTCCTTCTCTTTTTGGGTACGGGTGGCAAGCTCCCATCGTCGCTGATCTCGGGTTGTCATCTCTTGGTAAATCTTTTGCTGGTGTCGTTCCCAGTAGGGGGTGTCATTGTCCGGCCTTGCCTCCCTTGCTGGCATGGGTTGGAGCTGTAGTCTTGCCATCCCAACAGCCACTGGGGTGCCGCGCGGCGGCAGAACAGGTATCTCTTCAGGTTCCACCTCCGCCATTATGGGAAGAAGGACCAACTGCTCCGCAGCCAGGGTTGCAGAGTCCGGGTGCTTCACCTCTAAGGACGGGCCCGGTGATGCGGTCGGGTCTGGTTGGGCTGGTGCCGGGGTGACCGTTGCCATGACCTGATTGAGTGACGGGGCCAGGAGCTCCACAGCTGGTTCTTCATAGATCGGGGCTGAAGGTTCCGCTGCCGGAGTTGGAATGAGCAGCTCGGCGTCCGCCGAGGACGGGGGTGGTGGTGGTAAGGTGTTTTACGTAAGCGGGGGTGGACCGGATCCCACAGCTGCATCGGCCGGATTAGTGGAATCAACTAGGACTGGGTATCCGCTTATCCGCTCCTCACGTGGGATTTCGATCTCACGGGCTCGCACCGCCACTGCCAGGCTCCTCATCTCTTCCCTCCAGTGGTCTAGTATGAAGAGGAATTGCGTCCGCATCCTCCTTCAGAGCTGCTCCGTTTCTTGTTCGATCCAGGTCACGGTCCCGGGAGCAGCACGCTCCGGTGACCAGTCTCGCGCAGCCGCCATGTTTCCTCTGCGAAGTCCAGGAACGTTATGGCGAGTCCTGGTGACCCTGCTTCTCTTCTGCTGCTACATGCCGTCACGCCCCTCAGTTTTCGCCCACCACTCACTTCTGTGCTGTAGCCCTCTGGGAACTTTTCGTTCCAGGCTGACTCTCAGGACGAAGGGCGGGGCTTCGGCTTTGCGCGCTTTCGGTCGAGAATATGGCGTTTTGGCGCCAAAAGATGGTGGAAGATGGCGGGAAATGGGACTCTTAACTTGCGGTTTGAACTTTCAAGGCGCACGTCACCCAGCTAAGTGGGTCCTGCTCGTATCCTGTTCGTGCCGCTAGGAATTTGAGGTGTGACGCCCCTGTGGAAGCAGCCGAGCTGCTCGAGGATCTTCGGAGCCGGGGGTTGTGTAAGGGGGGTATTTACAGGGGAGTTAAAATGTAGCTCGTGACGCCACCCGTGGTGTACGGTAATATGGGGAATACCGCCGCTGCCGCTGGGAGTACCCGGGGTGATGGAGTGGGGCAGCTAGGTGTTGTAGCCCTCCACGGGTAGGGGGGATGCCCCGGGACTCGGTGAGGGGGATGCCGTGGGATGCAGGGGTCACTCTCGTACTCAGTTCAGAAGCAGACACTGACAACCGGGTAAACCAAGTCTCTGGGTACCGCTGCTGCTGAGGGAAGCTCGTCCGGGTCCTGTCCCCAATAGTGCTGCCTGGTGATCCGTGACATGCCTCCTGACACTTAGTTTGACTTCAACTTGATGGCCCGGTAGCATGGAACTAGCCAGGCCCCGCTCCCTACTATGGCTAAGTATAGGAGCTTGCTCTCAGGGCTCACGCTTGGGATTTTCTGGACCGTTTTGGATTGGAAAGGCCTATCCCCCTCGTTGCACTAATGCCCCGATTCTGGAGTGGGTGGGAATGGATCTTGAAGGCTCCGTTCTCCTCAGGTAAATTATCGGGTTGCCTGAAGCTACTCCGCGAACAAGGGTCCGTGTACCGTGTCTTGGATCCCAGACCGGTGATGGTGCAAGGCTGCCGGCTGTCCTCCTCGAAAGGTCCGAGCACCTTGCCATGATCCCCTGCGACCGGGGGTCTGACTCCTCTAGGCCCAGACCACCGTCTGCAACCTAGACAGCTTCCTTTCTGGAGCCACTGCTCCCGACTTCTTCTGAGCTCCTTACAGCTCGAGGGCTACCTCCCAACTCCCTCCTTCCTTCTCTACACACACTCTCTCTCTCTGACCACACTCCTCACCTCCCCTCCCTCTCCCCCCAGGTGGGCGACTCTATTCCACTCAAGGCGTCCACTGGTGTGTCTGGTGGGTGTGGTGCAGGGTGTATCTAGGATTTGATTTGCTGTTGGAGGCAACACCATTTAGTTAGGGAACCAGAACTAACAGGGAGGTGGAATACTGCATAAGAGAATAGGTTGTGCAATACCCTATGACGACCTGATAGTCCAGGGGCGTCACAGGTGTATAGCTAGCATATAACTCAGACGATTGCTATCTGATGTTTCATTGAATAGCACTCACTCCAATGTTATGCTATAGAGCAGTGCTGACTAATGTTTATTTTCTCATGCCAAATCAGCATGTATAAAAAAAAAATCACTGCATGCTGCGATTGCCAGTGTATATTGAACAGCGTGCACCCATACAAGACTATGAGTGTATTTAAAATATCAGACTGCACTCGGATGTCATACAAGTGCAGTCCGATATTCGCCAACAAAGATAATGGAGAAATTACGCTCTCCATCTTCTCCACATCTATGCTCCGATTCCCACATGTGAGAGAATCAGAGCACAGTGTATGACACTTGGCTCATGCTCGCAGCAGAGTTTGAACTAAGTGTCATTAGCATATCACATCCGACTCTCTCGCATGAGAGAATCATTGGATGCTAACAAAATTTGCAAAATATTTTTTTTAGGGACCACATCACATTTGAAAGGACTTTGAGGGACCTATGTGACAGAAAATACCAAAAAGTGAAACTATTTTAAAAACTGCACCCCCCAAAGTGCTCAAAGCCACATTCAAGAAGTTTATTAACTCTTTAAATGCTTCACAGGAATTAAAGCAATTTCCTTAAAATATTGCATTAGTCCCAAATTTTTGGGAGAAAATGGACAGTATAATTTGTTATTCAATTTCTTCTGAGTGCACCGTTACCCCATATGTTTTGGAAAACTATTGTTTGGGCGCACTGCAGGGCTCGTAATGAGAGGAGCTCCGTTTGAACTTTGTAGTACAAAATTGGCTGGAATAGATAGTGGACATCATGTCTCGTTTGCAGAGCCCCTGATGTACCTAAACAGTGGAAACCCCACACAAGTTACCCCATTTTGGATCTACACTCCTTAAAGGGAACTTGTCACCAGATTTGATGCAACCACCACTGAGCAATTATATACAGCATTCTAACATGTTGTATATAAGAACCCAGGCCGCTGTGTAGAACATAAAAATCACTTTATAATACTCACGTAAGGTGCGTTGCGGTGCAGACTGGTCGAATGTGTGTCCCCATTCTCCAGTACCGGCGCCTCCTCTGTCTGCCATCTTTGTCCTTCTTCTGAAGCCTGGGTGAATGACACGTCCTATGTCATCTACACTACCTTGCATTGAGGTCCTGCGCAGGTGCACTATGATCTACCCTGAGCATGGCAGATCAAAGTATTGTAGTGCGCATGAGCGGGACCTCAATGCCGGCTAGTGTGGATGATGTAGGAGATAAAGTTATTTTTACGTTCTACACAGTGGCTTGGGCTCTTATATACAGCATGTTAGATTGCTATATATAAGAGTTCAGTGGTAGTGGCCGCAGCTTACAGTCGCCAAATCTAGTGACCGGTTCCTTATAAGGAATTTATTTAGAGGTGTGGTGAGCCGTGGAAATAATAAAATACATTTGCTAACAGAAATATTGCTTTAGCCTCAAATTTTTGATTTTTACAAGAGTAACTGGAGAAAATGGACAGTATAATTTGTTGTGCAATTTCTCCTGAGTACACTGATATCCCATATGTGGTGGAAAGCTACTTTTTGGATGCCATGTCATGTTTGCAGAGCACCTGATGTGCCTAAATAGTGTAACCCCCCCAAGTGACCCCATTTTGGAAACTACACCTCTCAAAAAAGAGCACTTTTAACCCACAGGCCATTCATAGAATTGCATAACATTAGGCTGAGTGATGAAAAATTCTTTCACCCCCCCAATTTCTTTTCTTTGGCCCCAAGTTTTTAATTTTTCAAAAGGGTAATAGGAAAGATGAACTGTAGAATTTGCTCTGCAATTTCTCCATAGTATGTCAATACCTCATATGTAGTTGGAAACTACTTTTGACACACAGTGCAAAGCTCAGGAGGAAAGGCGCACCATGTTGCAGTGTTGATTTTGCTGGAATGGTTTGAGGTTGCCAAGTTATCCTGTGTTCAGTGCTGATCAATGTGAACTGATTCAAAATGTTCTGTACTCCAAATTACTATTGATATAATTCAACTCAACCTGCAAAAAAAAACAAAACAAGTCCCCACTCAGATCCATCATCTGAAATATAGGGGCTTCCATGTTACTTGTAGCACAAATGTTCTAGAAAACAGCTATGGCTCCTCCACAAAAAGAAATCCAAAATTCAAATGCCCCTCTCCCTTCTAAGCCCCACAATGTGCCTAAATCACAGTTAGGGTATGTGCGCACGTTGCTTTTTACCTGCTTTTTACCTGCTTTTTTGCTGCTTTTTCTTCTGCGCTGTTTAATGCCAAAATGGATGTGTTCTTCTATTCAAGCAAAGTCTATGGGAATTTGGGTTTCTTGTTCACACTATGTTGTTCAAAATGCTGCCTTTTTGTGGCAGAACTTTGGTCAAAAACTCAGCTTTGCAGTTCAAAACCCAAATGGCAAAAACAATTGACATGTTGCTTCTTTGAAAAGCTGAGTTTTTGACCAAAGTTCTGCCACAAAAAGGCAGCATTTTGAACAACATAGTGTGAACAAGAAACCCAAATTCCCATAGACTTTGCTTGAATAGAAGAACACATCCATTTTGGCATTAAACAGCGCAGAAGAAAAAGCAGCAAAAAAGCAGGTAAAAAGCAGGTAAAAAGCAACGTGCGCACATACCCTTAACGTCCATGTGTTTGTTATTGTTGTAGTAAGGAGAGTCCACTTAATATATGTGGGGTGTTTCTCCAGAAGCATGAGCTGCGCACAATTCTTGGAAAATCTGTGCTCCAAGAGTAAAATGGCACTCCTTCTCTCCTGAGTTTCATTGTGTGGCTAAGTAGTAGTGTAGAGCCACATGTGGGGTATTGGCACCTTCAACAGAAATTGTGTGACAGACTTTGGTGCAATTTGTACCCATTCCCCATGTCAAAATGTAAAATCTGGGGCTAAAACAAAATTTTTGTGGTAAAAAATTTTTTTTTTTTTTCACCATCCGATGGTATAAAATGATGTGACACACTTGTGGTATCGATATGATAATTGCACCCCTACATGAATTCATTGAGAAGTGTAGTTTGGAAAATGGGGTCACTTATGGGAGGATTCTTCTGTTCTGGTACCTCAGGGGCTCTGCCAATGTGAAATGGCACCTGCATACCATAACAGCAAAATCTGAACTTTATTATAGAGCTCCTTGCCATCCGAGATTTACACTGTGCCTGAAAACTAGTTCCCGATTACATGTAGGGTATTGGTGCCCTCAAGTGAAATTACACAACAAACTATGTTGTCCATTTTTTTCCATAGTAGCCCTTATAAAAATTAAAAACTTGGGGCTAAAACTAAATTTTAGTGAAAAAAAAGTAATTATCCTTTCTTCTCCGCCCAATGGTATAAAATTATGTGGCACACCTGTGGAGTCAATATGCTCACTGCACCATTAGATAAATTCATTGAGGGATGTAGTTTGTAAAATGGGATCTCTTCTATTAACCCTGCTATTCTGGCTTCTCAGGGGCTCTTCCAATGTGATATGGGACTCCCAAACCAATCCAGCTCAAGCTATATGCGCACGCTGCAGTTTTAACTACACCCAAACTGCAACCAAAACTGCACCTTGTTCCAGAGAGCCTGTTGCTTATGGCAATGTGGCGCTTCTGAGGCTTCAGGCGCCGCAGGGTACTGCACCTCCATTAGGGCGTAGTACTTATCCTGAGTCCAAGGATGGTCGGTACAGGTTTCCAATCACAATACACACAGTAACATTGGGTTGCTCTCCCCAATGGGGACCGGGTCAGGGTCGGGTCACAGTAGGAGGTCACTACTGCGGTTGGGTTTACAGGACGCAACCGCACCAGGGGTCCCCGATCCACTGGAATCGGGGACTCAGAGTTAGGGTGAAGCAACCACCAGGGGGAGTCAGGAGCACACAGTGGGAAGAGCAGGTTGACCTAGTGAGAGTAGTGAAGCAGCCGGTGATAGCGGCTTGGGGCAACAGCTTGGAACACACAACACAACTACAACAAAAGGAGAAAACAGCTACAAACACAGAGCAGAGCGGACGTGCCACTAGGCAGCTCTGTGGGCCAAGGCGTTTTCAACATGGTCGCTGGGGAGAAGCAGGCGGCTGCTTCCACAGGTCCGGCGCTGTCGGGGTACAGAACCCTAAGGCAGGCATACTTCACATTGTCTACCAATTCTGCAAGGGTCGCGGGAATGGCTAGAAAAGTCACCGGACCTGTCCCACCGAGTCTGGAGCCAAATAGCATATAGAATCCGGGTCTGAGGTCTTCAACTGGCCCCACATCGGAACCGCGCTATCAGCATACAGAACAGGATACTTTACTGACACTGGGATTCTCAAGTGCTTCACGCCACAGGGATCCGATACTTAGCGCATCAAAGGAGGAAGGGCCCATAGGCTGACACACACCTGACCTGACCTTCTACGGATTCGGGATCGACTGGAGCCCATTGTGGCAGAGGTCTTACTCTGGGGCAGCGCCAGTAAAAGACCTGGAACTGCAGTCCCTGTCTCTGCCTCTCCTTTACCGTCGCCCAGCACTGCGGCGCCAATGGGCGGGAAAATGAGGCTTGTTACATTTTCTGACTAGCAACTGATCATATTAAGCCACAAAATTGCATATTAAAGTAACTTTCACCATGGCGTGAAACAAAGACACCCCATCCTTCCTTGACACTTTACAAAAGTGGCAATTAGGGAACAAGGAGGCAATTTTTTTGCACAAAAAAATGTCATGTACAAACGTTTTCAACTTTTTTAAGCCGAAAACAAAGAAATCAGCTGGGTGGTGTGCAGAAATGGCCACAGTGTGAACGTACACCTACACTTTGTACTTAAATCAACATATGATTCAACTCATTTCTTTGGGTTTCGCTTTAGTTTCTTGTACTTTGTAAAGAGAAAAATAAAAAACAAAACAGGAGTGGCACTCCCTTTTTAATGGCATTTAATCCATACACCTTTCCAAGGCAGGTGTCTGAACAGTCTGGCCTATGTCCTCCTCTGCCCCATCTATACTGATCTGTTGACATATAGAGAGGTTTAATATTAGACATAGGACCATCCTGACTGAGTACACCTTGTCACGGTGGGATGGCTTTTATGCTTTTTTTTTTTATATGAAAATGGTGTTAACTAAGTATCCTTTTATTTACATTTAGTATTTGGTTTTACTAAATAAAATTGATTAAGGCCTTGATCAATTACTGTCCTAAGTCTTTCCAAGCATAGCAATTGTCAAGAATATACTAATCAAAGGGCTCCATGGTAGAGCTCAAAGCAGGCTTTAACTTGAACTTGACATCTCTATGTCTGAATGGGCCCTTCAGTAGCAGGAGGAGGAAGACTGCCTGGGGGTTTGTGGCTAGATTATTTCTATATACAGTTATTCCTATTGTTTCACAACTTTGAGGTTGGCATGGTTGGCAGGCGTATATTGGCTGCCTATGGACTCTGCACTGCACAACTGTATGTGAACTCTAGCTCAAACTCTCACTGTGCTGGCATACTTCTAGTATGTTCACAAAAAGTATTTTTCAGGTGGAATAACTCCAAAACCCACCTTAGAAAGGGCTAAACAAACGCTGTAAAAACAACTTGCTGTGCACATATTCATATAATCTAATATAAGAAGAAGTCGTGTCTGTGCCACGCTAATACTCAATATGATGTGAATATAATTCCTTTATTGTTCGTACAGGTCGACCCGTTTCAGAGACATCAGTCTCCTTCATCAGGACAGCAAGGGAACAAAGCTGTTTATCTCCCTACCAAGTAAGACCCTATTGCGCTTCTCTACTCCACAGTATCAGTACCTATGCACATATTCAGTCATTTGAGTTGCTAACCACTAGAGATGAGCGAACCGGTCGCGGTTCGGCTCGAGGTCGGTTCGCCGAACGGGGGTCCCGTTCGAGTTCGGTTCGTCGAACGTTCGACGAACCGAACTCGAGCCAATAGGCTATAATGGGAGGCAATCACAAACACATAAAAATGCATGATAAATGTACACAAACAGTTAATAAACATTGCCATAACACTTACCGGTCCTCGCGATCCCTTCTGCACTCTGTCTCCTGCCGCTATTCCATCCGATGATCGCTGAATCCTCCCGGTGACGGCACTGCCAGCAGAGAAGCAGGACCTATCGTGACGTCAAAATAGCCATGTGACCAGTCACGTGGCTATTATCTCATTGGCTACAGACTGGTCACATGACTATGACGCGTCATGTAGGACCTGCGAGTGCATCTCTCCGGTACACGGTGCACATATGTGTATCGCCGTGTACCGGCGACATGCTCTAGCACACGGTCGACACCCCGTTCCGTTAGGGACCGGCTGACACAGCCGGTCATTAACGGAGATCACCGTTGCCATAGCAACGCAGTTAGCGGTGACGTCACCACTAACCGCGGCTCCGAGAGCACCGTTGCTATGGTAACACGTCTGTCAGCGTTACCGCTGACAGCCAGCACTGATCACTCACGGAGTGAAGGCTGCACGCTGCTTCCCGATTGTAGTGAGGATTGTACTGAGGATGAGGTTCCCCAGCCCCAAGTGATGGGCTGGTGAACCTTATCCTCACTACAATCGTCACTACTACTACACTAGTGAGGATTGTAGTGAGGATGAGGTTCCCCAGCCCCAAGTGATGAGCTGGTGAACCTCATCCTCACTACAATCGTCACTACTACTACACTAGTGAGGATTGTAGTGAGGATGAGGTTCCCCAGCCCCAAGTGATGAGCTGGTGAACCTCATCCTCACTACAATCATCACTACTACTACACTAGAAAGAAAGAAGACAGAAGAGCAGGATCGTGGAGGGCTGACAGGGGGTAATAAAGATGGAGTCTCTAATGTGTCTGTGTATTTATTTTTATTAAAGTATTTTTTCTCTGTGTGGTGTCTTTTTTTTAACCCTTTATTGGAGATTCTTAATGGCCGGGTCAAACGTGCCTGACATTAAGAATCTCTGGCTTAATACTGGCTAGTAAAACAAAGCCAGTATTAACTCATGATTACCCAACAAGCCACCCGGCTCCAGGGCTGTTGGAAGAGTTGGATACAGCGCCAGATGATGGCGCTTCTATGAGAGCGCCATTTTCTGGGACGGCTGCGGACTGAAATCCGCAGCAGAGGCGCCCAGAAACCTCGGGCTAACCTGTGCTGCGGATTCCAATCCCCAGCTGCCTAGTTGTACCCGGCTGGACACAAAAATGGGGCGAAGCCCACGTCATTTGTTTTTTAATTATTTCATGAAATAAGTGAAATAATTAAAAAAAAATGGGCTTCCCTATATTTTTGGTTCCCAGCCGGGTACAAATAGGCAACTGGGGGTTGGAGGCAGCCCGTGGCTGCCTGCTGTACCTGGCTAGCATACAAAAATATGGTAAAGCCCACGTCATTTTTTTGGTGGGCAAAAAACTTCTGCATACAGTCCTGGATGGAGTATGCTGAGCCTTGTAGTTCTGCAGCTACTGTCTGCTCTTCTCCATACAGACAGACAGCAGCTGCAGAACTACAAGGCTCAGCATACTCCATCCAGGACTGTATGCAGAAGTTTTTTGCCCCCTGAAAAAATTATGTGGGCTTCGCCATATTTTTGTATGCTAGCCAGGTACAGCAGGCAGGTACGGCTGCCCCCAACCCCCAGTTGCCTATTTGTACCCGGCTGGGAACCAAAAATAAAGGGAAGCCCTTTTTTTATTATTTCATGAATTTCATGAAATAATTAGAAAACAAATGACGTAGGCTTCGCCCCATTTTTGTGTCCAGCCAGGTACAACTAGGCAGCTGGGGATTGGAATCCGCAGCACAGGTTGGCCTGAGCTTTCTGGGCCCCACTGCTGCGAATTGCAGTCTGCAGCCGCCTCAGAAAATGGCACTTTCATAGAAGCGCCATCTTCTGGCGCTGTATCCAACTCTTCCAGCACCTGCCTGCTATACCTGGCTAGCATACAAAAATATGGCGAAGCTCACGTCCTTTTTTTTTGTAGTTTTTTGGCAAAAAAAATAAAAAATGCTTCCCTGGATTTTCCATTGCCTGTGAAGGTAACACCAAGCAGTGGGGGTTAGCAGCCAGTAGCTGCTTGGATTACCCTTAGCTAGCAATACAAAAAATGCAGCGGGAGCCCATATATATTTTTTTTAATTATTTATTTAAATAACTAAAAATAAAATGGGCTTCCCTGTATTTTGATTGCTGGACATCACAGTGCTGTAAAAATAAATCTTTAAAAAAATGACGTAGCGCTCCGCGGTATTTTTGATTCTCAGCAGATAAAGCAGACAGCTATGGGTTGCCACCCCCATCTGCCTGCCGTTACCTTGGTTGGCAATCAAAATACAGGGAAGCCCATTAATTTTTCTATTTAAAAAATAGTTAAAAAAAAAATGACGTTGGGTCCCCCCATTTTTGATAGCCAGCTAGGGTAAAGCAGACGGCTGTAGCCTGAAAACCACAGCTGGCAGCTTTACCGTGGTTGGGGATCCAATGTGGAGGTCCCCTCAGGCTCTTTTTATAATTATTTTCTAAATATTAATAATTACACAATAAAAGTAGGGTCCCCCCCAAATTGGATCACCAGCCAAGTTAAAGCGGACAGCTGTGGTCTGGTATTCTCAGGGTGGGAAGGTCCATAGTTATTGGGCCTTCACAGCCTAAAAATAGCAGGCCGCAGGCACCCCAGACGTGGCGCATCCACTAGATGCGCCAATCCTGGCGCTTCACCCCAGCTCATCCCGTGCCCTGGTGCAGTGGCAAACGGGGTAATAAATCGGGTTGATACTAGCTGTAAAGTCACCTGAGATCAAGCCCAGCAGTTTGTGATGTCATGGCGTCTATTAGATACCCAACATCATAAACTGTCAGTACTAACAAAAAAAAAAAAAAATCGACAAAAGAAATTTATTTGAAAAAACAGTCCCCAAAACATTTCCTCTTTCACCAATTTATTGTAAGAAAAAAAATAAAGGGGTCCCACGACGACTCTGGACCGTCTAGAATATGGGGGGGAGACACTCAGGGAACGTATCCCCCATTTTCTAGGAGTGCGGACCCTTCATGTGAGGAGTGTGGGTGCAATGAATCTGCACTCACTCTCCCCGGGTCCACAGCAGCAGAGTCCATGTCGTAATGGTTGCTACCAAAGCTGCAATGCCCTGCTCATGAGGTAAGGGCATGCCTAATCAGGAGAACTACTGTAGAGGAAGCTCTGCTCACTGGTATGAAGGTGCTCAGAGGTAATAATAGATAAAATTAGTGAGTAACCTCGGCACTCTAAATCTCCCAGACTAAGTCAGTAAGTCACAACGGATAGTAATGCAAAATCACTCTTTATTGGTCCGTATTAAGAAATTTTTTTTTTCATAAGCATATATGTTTTTGTCCAAAACAAGTTACAAATGACGTTTCGGCCTCAGCCTTCGTCAGATTGGACTTATCTGCTTGTAATCATGAAAAATGACAATAATCAGTATCACATAAGAGTGAGAGAACAATAACATAAACACGAACAATGTAGAGGTACAATTGGGATGCAGCAAAAAAATTGCAACACAGCAAGAAATGAAACACATGATACAAATGTCATAATACAGTACAAGGACAATATAGTAATGACAAATATGGGGTCAGAGTAGGCTTAGACAGCTCTGGTACGAAAGAGATGTCAATCATAAAGTAACATGTGCAGTAGGTGTAGAGCTACAGTATGCATGGCAGAGCTAATGGGTAGACTGACCATAGAAAAAGAACGGAGAAAAAGTGGAGAAAAAGTAGAGAAAAAATGGACAAAAAGTGGAGAAAAAGTGGAGAAAAAGTGGAGAAAAAAATGGAGAAAAAGTGGAGAAAAAGTGGAGAAAAAGTGGAGAAAAAAATGGAGAAAAAGTGGAGAAAAAGTGGAGAAAAAATGGAGAAAAAAATGTAGAAAAAGTGGAGAAAAAATGTAGAAAAAGTGGAGAAAAAAATGGAGAAAAAGTGGAGAAAAAGTGGAGAAAAAAAAATGGAGAAAAAGTGGAGAAAAAATGGAGAAAAAGTGGAGAAAAAGTGGAGAAAAAAATGGAGAAAAAGTGGAGAAAAAAATGGAGAAAAAGTGGAGAAAAAGTGGAGAAAAAGTGGAGAAAAAAATGGAGAAAAAGTGGAGAAAAAGTGGAGAAAAAGTAGAGAAAAAGTGGAGAAAAAGTGGAGAAAAAAATGGAGAAAAAGTGGAGAAAAAGTGGAGAAAAAGTGGAGAAAAAAATGGAGAAAAAGTGGAGAAAAAAATGGAGAAAAAGTGGAGAAAAAGTGGAGAAAAAGTGGAGAAAAAAATGGAGAAAAAGTGGAGAAAAAGTGGAGAAAAAGTGGAGAAAAAGTAGAGAAAAAGTGGAGAAAAAGTAGAGAAAAAGTGGAGAAAAAGTGGAGAAAAAAATGGAGAAAAAGTGGAGAAAAAAGTGGAGAAAAAAGTGGAGAAAAAAGTGGAGAAAAAAGTGGAGAAAAAAGTGGAGAAAAAAGTGGAGAAAAAAGTGGAGAAAAAAGTGGAGAAAAAAGTGGAGAAAAAAGTGGAGAAAAAAGTGGAGAAAAAATGTAGAAAAAAGTGGAGAAAAAAGTGGAGAAAAAATGTAGAAAAAGTGGAGAAAAAATGTAGAAAAAAATGTAGAAAAAGTGGAGAAAAAATGTAGAAAAAGTGGAGAAAAAATGTAGAAAAAAAATGTAGAAAAAGTGGAGAAAAAATGTAGAAAAAGTGGAGAAAAAGTGGAGCACCCTTTGGTGCCTTTCATGTGGCACTAAGGGGTGCTTAGCTTTGTATTTAGCCAAAAAAATGAAAAAAAAAATGACGTAGGGTTCCCCCTAGTTTTGTAGCCAGCTAGGGTAAAGCAGACGGCTGCAGCCTGCAGACCACAGCTGGCAACCTCACCTTGGCTGGTAATCCAAAACTGAGGGCACCCCACGCTGTTATTTTAAATTAAATAAATAATTAAAAAAAAAACCACATAGGGGTCCCCCAAAATTGGATCACCAGCCAAGGTAAAGCAGATAGCTGGGGCCTGATATTCTCAGACTAGGGAGGTCCATGGTTATTGGACTCTCCCCAGCCTAAAAATAGCAGGACGCAGCCGCCCCAGAAGTGGCGCATCCATTAGATGCGCCAATCCTGGTGCTTCGCCCCAGCTCATCCCGCGCCCTGGTGCGGTGGCAAACGGGGTAATATATGGGGTTAATACCAGATGTGTAATGTCACCTGGCATCAAGCCCTGGGGTTGGTGAGGTCAGGCGTCTATCAGATACCCGACATCACCAACCCAGTCAGTAATAAAAAAAAAATAGACGACAAACACATTTTTATTTGAAAAAACACTCCCCAAAACATTTCCTCTTTAACCAATTTATTAGAATGAAAAACAAATCCAGGTCTGCTGTAATCCAAGGGGTTGCCATGACGATCCACACTGTCCCAGTCAATGAAGAGCAGGATGTTCCCCATTGGCTGGGAGAGCAGTGCAGTGACCTGAGCTAACATCAATGGGTCAGCCCAGGTCACTGCAGGGCATGACAAGTGCTGCTGTCAGCGAGGTACATTACCTGCGCTGATCTCCAGCACACTGACAGCCCCTGTCACTGAGTTCAATGACCGGCGCCTTCACACCAAGTATCGCGAGAGGCCCGTGACGTCACCGCTAGTCAGTCTCGGGTCGGAAGCGAGAGGTGATGTGACAAGCGGCGGCCATGGAGGAAAGTGACAGCGCTGAGGTCGGGATGGTGGGACTTCATCACCGCAGGTAAGCCGAGCGGGACCATGTGTGTGTGTGTGTGTGTGTGTGTGTGTGTGTGTGTGTGTATGTATGTGTACATGCCGCGGCAGGAGGGGGCGGAGCGAGCTGAGCGGGGAAGTATGGGCTTCCTGCACGTAACTAGCATAAACATCGGGTTACTAACCAAAGCGCTTTGCTTGGATACCCGATGTTTATCTTGGTTACCAGCTTCTGGCAGGCTGCCAGCGATGGCTCCTGCACACTGTAGCTGTAAAAAGCCCTGCTTTTTGCTGCTAGAACCGTTCTCGAACGTATCTAGAACTATCGAGCTTTTGCAAAAAGCTCGAGTTCTAGTTCGATCTCGAACAGCCCCCAAAATCACTCGAGCCTAGAACTGGAGAACCTCGAACCGCGAACCGCGCTCAACTCTACTAACCACCTCATGTTTCCAAAGATGCGGAGTGGTTAAAACAATTAACCATTCTTCAGTAGGCTTCAGATGTCACTCACTAGCATATTCAGTACAAGTTAAAGAAAAAGAAAAAAAAAAAAAGAAAAAGGAAAAGAACACTACAAAAAAAAGCCACTCCAGAAAAGATACCAAAAACTATGTATCAGGACAAATGCCAGTGTATCATGAACAGTCTACCTCCTGAAAAACGCTCTGGGTTTCACATGTCTAAAAGATGTCATATACACGCATCTAAGATACATCGTTTTCACACCCCTTGGATGTACACCAGAAGGAAATGTGAAATTTCATCTTGCTCGGCCTAGCTAAAGGAAATAAATCAGTGTGGAATTACTGCCAGTTACAATAAGAAAGCCTCAGTCGGCTCCACTTTGCTTTCTTCTTTTCTAAGGCTGTATGTTTGGACCATTATAGTCAATTGCCAACTTATCCTCAAAGAGTACACTTCTCCATATTTCTAGCAAAAAAAATGTAATACATGTAGTTATTGTCTGAATTCCCTCATGTAATCTTTTAACAGGATATACCCATGTTTAGGCATAATTATCTATGCGTAAGAAAATTGATACATTACATTGAATGCTGGGACCCTTAATGATCCTGAGAACAGAGTTCTGCAGAGCCCCTTCTGACTGGAATGGTGGCTGGATATGTGCACCACAGCTCCATTCATTCTCTATTTGACTTCCTAAGATAGCCAAGTACAGGACTTTAAAGGGGTTTTTCAAAAATAAGATAAAATGGCGCAAACCGTCATAGTAACATGTCAGTACGGGCTGTAGACTGAAGATGTATAGCTCCCATTTCATCTCATAAGAGCTGTATCCCAGATACCTCAGTCAACTGCAAGCTCTGATGTGTGAAGAAATGTTTTAACATACATTGTGCTTGCCGAGGAGATCTCCAGCTATATGCAGAAACAAAGGCAGATCCAGTGCCTTAGTAGAAAGACTCAGGAAGTAAAACTCCAAACTTTATTAAGTCCAGTAAAAAAAAAATAAAATACAAAAGGTACAGACCACCTTGTGGGGGGACAGAAAAAAATAGATGACCCAAGGACAGAGGAAAATTCCTACATGTTTCGACCAGTGAAGGTCTTAATCATGGAATGAAGGAAAGTCTCTGATAGGAGATAAAAATAAATAAATAATATAAATAACTCCTATCAGAGACTTTCCTTCATTCCATGATTAAGACCTTCACTGGTTGAAATATGTAGGAATTTTCCTCTGTCCTTGGGTCATCCATTTTTTTCTGTCCCCCCACAAGGTGGACTGTACCTTTGTATTTTTTTTTTATTGGACTTAATAAAGTTTGGAGTTTTACTTCCTGAGTCTTCCTGCTAAGGCACTGGATCTGCCTTTGTTTCTGCATCGTTTGTTCCCGCCCGGGTCTGGGCGTTTTACCGTGTGCCGCCGATTTTCCATGGTGTGAAGAGGGGAGAGCTGGACTTTTTCCTTTTTTACCAATCTCCAGCTACATTCCCCTCCTCCATCAATCTGACAGCTTTAGAGCAGTGCACGGCCTCTCAATTATGGAGAATTACCTGGAGAGAACCCTCCCCAATCAGGGAAGGAGATATATTTCTTTACACATAGCCTCCAGTACTGGAGAGGAGAAGGGGTTAAAGCCAGGCTGTCATCAAAAAGGATGAAAAAAATTGTTGATTTATTAATATTTTATTCCATAGGTCTACATAGGTGTTTCAAGGTTCAAGATCTCTTCAGGACCAAAAAAAAGAAAAAAACAATACATTTTTTTTGGTCCTGAAGAAGAGGTCTTAAATCTTGAAAGGCGTAGACCTATGGAATAAAATATATATTAATAGAGCAACAATTTTTTTTCATCCTTCTTGGTGACAGCACAGCTTTAACCCCTTCTCTTCGCCAGCATTGAAGATGCATGCACGTGGGGCTGTGGCAGCCGCCATTATCTGTATGCTATTTCTGGTGGTTGTGACCCTCACAACCCCATAAGGTGAGTGTACAATATTACACACTGCTCTTTCAATATCTGGTAAGACCCTATTTGTGCTCGCTTTTCCCCAGTCTTTACACATAGCCTGACTGAGGTGTACAGTATGTGATACAGCTCTTGTCAGTTGAGATGGCACACAGGTCTTATGAGCTATATATCGTCAGTCTGCAGCCTATACTGATCCGTGACTAGGACAAGACGCAGTTTGAATTATACCAGGGACGATATTTTATCTCATTCTCGGAGAACCCCATTAACACTACCCAAAACTAAACATTTAAAAGAGGAATTCCCATCTCCAATAACAGGCTCCTAGAGGCAGGACTCAAGTCATGTAAAGCTAGAGAAAGCTTTTCATCAATGAGAAGTAAAGGAGAGCCAGGCTGACGTTTGCCAAAGACCATAAGGATTGAACTACAAAGGACTGGAGTAAGGTAATCTTCTCTGATGAGTCTAATTTTCAGCTTTGATCAACAGGTGACCTGGTCATCTAATGGTTAGACAGAGACTTGGAGAGGCGTACAAGCCAGTGTCTTGCACCCACTGTAAAATTTGGTGGAGGATCGGTGATGATCTGGGGATGCTTCAGCAAGGCTGGAATTGGGCAGATTAAACTTTGCGAAGGAAGAATGACTCAAACCGCATACAAGGTTATCCTGGGAAAAACAGTTGGTTCCTTCTGCTCAGGCAATGTTCCTCAACTCTGAGGACTGTTTTTTCCAGCAGGACAGTGCACCATGCCACACAGCTAGGTCAATCAATGTGTGGATGAAGGACCACCACATCAAAACCCTGTCATGGCCAGCCCAATCTCCAGACCTGAAACCCATTGAAAACCGCGGGAATGTAATGAAGATGGATAGTCACAAGCCATCAAACAAAGAAGAACTGCTTAAATTTTTGCACCAGGAGTGGCATAAGGTCACCCAAAAGCCGTGTGAAAGACTGGTGGAAAGCAGCCAAGACGAATGAAAGCGGGGATTAAAAATCATGGTTATTCCACACAATATTGATATCTGATCTCTTCCGGAGTTAAAACATTAGTATTGTTGTTTCTAAATGATTATGAACTTGTTTTCTATGCATTATTGGAGGTCTGGAAGCAATGCATTTTTTTTGTTATTTTGATTATTTCTCATTTTCAGAAAATAAATACAAAATTTATTCCTTGGAAATTCGGAGACGTTGTCAGTAGTTTATAGAATAAAAGAACAATTTACTCAAAAATATACCTATAGAGAGAAAAACTTGAAAAACTGAAAATTTTGCAGTGGTCTTAAATTTTTGCCAAAGCTGTATGTTTTTTTAACTGCTTGCAGATCGGTAGGGATCCGGGTTCCTGGGACCCTTACAGATCGCTCAAAACATATCTGAGAAGTGTAAAGCTCTGGAGGCAGTAGTACATACAGTGTATCCACCGCCATTAATTTAAGAACGGCAGCAGCTATAGGCATAGATGTGGTGTCTAGGTATAATAAAGTAGCCATGCGCTGCGCAATTAATCCACCTATTGCGCCACCTGGTGGAAAACAACGGAGTTAGCATTTTTATCTCTAAAACGGAACGAGATAGAGGAAAAAAAAAGTGAATTAAAAAATTGTAGGGCATCATCAATTCAATACAAATCGACACCTTGCATACAGAAACGCTATGATATGAAACCCATGACCCCCCAAAAACATTGAATGCTGGTCACGCATATAGTGCTCATTTCATTTTGATGCTCAAAGTGGCCACCGTCAGCTGCAATGCACATCAGGCCTCTGGACAGCATACTGTATCTTGCTGCACGTTGTGCAATATGGTAGGTGACACGTTTGCACAAGCATCTGTGATACATCGTCGTAGGTCCTGCAATGTTGGTGGAGGGGTCGCATACACCTGCTGTTTGAAAGAAGACCAATGGGGTCAGGTCAGGTGAGCGTGGAGGCCACTCCACGCAGCTACCATACCCAATGACTTGTAGGAAGGTCTCCATGAGGTATCGCTTCACTTCCGCAGCCTTGTGAGTTTTACACGTTCTAATCATAGCATTTCTGTAAGCAAAGTGTCGATTTGTATTGAATTGATGATGCCCTACAACTTTGTAATTCACTTTTTTCTCTCTCTCGTTCCGTTTTCGAGATAAAAATGCTAACTCCATTGTTTTCCACCAGGTGGCGCTATAGGTGGTTTCATTGCGTAGCGCATGGCTACTTTACTATACCTAGGCACAACTTCTATTCTTATAGCTGCCACCGTTCTCAAGTTAATGGCGGTGGACAGGATCTGGGTGGACACACTGTATACAGAGTGGAATACTGATTTAACAGAAAGACATTAGGTTTTCTATCGATTCCCATACTTCGCTCTCTGTTGCCTACCTCCTGTGATGCACACTTCTAAGCCTTATTTGGGCAATCAGTGAAGGTCTGACCTGCAGGCAACTAAAGTGCATAAAAAAAAAAAATTAAAAAAAAATTACTAAATGTTTAGTTACTCTTTAAGCTGAAAAACAGCTTCTCCACCCAGTATCTATCACTGGACCAAGCTCCCACAGTTTTACCCACCTGCCCCCCACTCCATATATTTACTTGACACTTCAAAGAGAAGTGTCTGCCACCAAGATTTATAGGTTGGGCATGTATGTGATTTAATTATCACCCATGTTTCAACAACTCTATGTAATGGGTATGATCAGTGTGTCAGAGTGTGACATAACTAATTCTAGCAATCTCCACACAGATATTCACAGGTATGGAAAGTTATGCAATGTGAGGGCGTAGTCCCAGAAAATAAAGATTATTGTGAAAACACTCGACTTTCTGGAGTGCCTTCTGTTTACTTAGGCATGAGTAGAATGTGAGTCTCAACAGCGCCTTTGTATACTGTGTCCCGGAGATTGTTGCGGATTGCTGTTGTCACTGTTTGGGTGAAGGCAGTTCTCAGCCTGTTGTATAAGAACATTCTACAGTCACATACCGAGCTCTGCCTGTAATGCTATCAGTGACTCGATCCTGCATATTGCAAAAAAAAATGCCGCTAACTACGACACATTCCTAGCATTAAAGGAATACTTAGTGTTACATATATCATCATGATGCCCCACCTACTAGAACCTACAAAAACTGCATATTTGGAGTGTTTTTCATTATGAATTGCAGGTATTCCTACTAATATGAGGGCATTTATCATATATAACTAGCCATGTGCTTAGAGAAATGTCAAAGTATCTCCGGCCTTGTCCATTCATTACAGTCTTGATACAGTTTTTGCACTTGGTGGTTTTGTAAAATCTAACTAAACAAAGTTTATGCAGACCTTTTTTTCAGCCCGTGCATTAGGTTAGGAGAGCTGTGTTTGGTACTGTGTTTTTCCAAATATAAGCCCTACCCCGAAAATAAGCCCTAGTCGCGGTTCAATAATTAAGTGTCTGTGCAGCTAAAAGAGTTATATACTGCAGGACACTTCATTATAGACAGCGGTCACTCCGCAATCACACTCCCCAGACGCTGAGCAGAGGACCTGCAGTGATCGTACCCCCGCACACATCAGATCTCACACACACACACACAAAATCAGATCTCACACACAAACATCGGATAGCACACACAATCAGATCTCTCTCACACACACACAAAATCAGATCTCACACACAAACATCAGATAGCACACACAATCAGATCTCTCTCACACACACACACACAAAATCAGATCTCACACACAAACATCAGATAGCACACACAATCAGATCTCTCTCTCTCTCACACACACACATCAGATAGCACACACAATCAGATGTCACACGCACACACATCGGATCTCACACACATACTCACCACATCCAGCGACACAGATTCTTCTCGCTGGCAAAATCCTGAGGGGCAGTGCAGTGGAGCGCAAGGACCTGCCGCAATGCTTGCTTACAGGTCCTGCGGACACGCGTGACTTCCTCCCATCATTCCCTGCGGCCGGAAGCATTGTTTAAAGCTGGATGTGATGTATGTGATCTGCGATCTGGTGGGGGTGAGTGTGTGTGTGTGTTAGCCAGAAGCAGGGGAGGATGGAGTGTTGCACCTACTGGAGATCACAAGGAGGACCTGTGAGCCACACAGACGTCCAAGTCTGGTAAGTATGAATCTCCTGGAAAGTGGGTGGTCTGCTTTTTTTTTGGGGTAACTTACCCCTCAACCGTGTTTCTCCAAGACTTCCTCCAAAAATAATCCCTAGTGCTATTTTGGGGGGCAAAAAAAAAAATAAAAATAAATATAAGACAGTGTCTTATTTTTGGAAAAACACGGTATTAGCATTGCGGCCCCGTCATGGGGTGTATAATGCAACCTAAATACAAAATTTATGAAAAACATGGTAATTCTCTATACTGGAAGTTACGTGCCATTCTAGATACAGACCCATATAATGGCACTGGAAAAAGCTAAAATATTCTTACAAAAATGCACCTCTGCATATAGAGACTAAGAATATGATGGAGGAAAGTGGCCTTATAGGTGCACATCTGAAATGCACTTGTCAGTAAAAACTCATATCAAGCTCCAAAAGCAAATTCTTACTAATTACTAGTGACACAAGCAAAACGTATTCTATAATGATGGTTACACTGTGCTGCTAATAACGCCCAATCTTTTATATAGGTCAGTAATCATATAGGGCACTGTACTTTTCTGTGCATTTCCATAAAGGGCTGAAAACAAAATCACAACATCCCCACACTGTTCACTAAGGTGTAACTAATACATAATGTAAATTCTGCCAATGGGTGCACCTGAGGTGTGGCATTCAGCTAAAAAAAGATATTTTACTTCTCATTATGGCATTAGCATGAAATTACTCCTAAAGTTCAACCCAGCTGAAACAGTGACTCATTGAAAGAAATGAATGCCTGCACGCAGCGTCAGCAGCTGAGCCTACTGCCTCTTCCAATGGTCCTTCTGCCTATTGTAACCCAATTAGCTCTGCTACATCTGTGCCAGTATGGTAAGTATAGCTGACATAATTGGCTACATCATTAGCTTGTCAGTGGTGGTTTTCCCATAAAACTGCATGTAAGCATACAGTTTTCCCAGTGCATAATAGAGTAAGGGCGGCATTACAGGCAACAATTTATCGTACGATCACATGAGCGATCACACCCACCCCCGTCATTTGTGTGTCACGGGCAATTCATTGCCCGTGTCGCACAAAGTCATTAAACCCCCTTCACACGTACTTACCTCCCCAACGACGTCGCTGTGGGCGACGAACATCTTCCTGAAGGGGAAGGGACGTTTGGCGTCACAGCGACGTCACACAGCGGCCGCCCAATAGAAGCGGGGGGGGGGGGAGATGAGCGGCATGTAACATCCCGCCCACCTCCTTCCTTCCTCATTGCCAGGGGGACGCAGGTAAATTGTTGTTCGTCGTTTCCGGTTTGTCACGCGTAGCGATGTGTACTGCCACGGGAACAACGAACAACCGGCGCGCAGAAGGAGGAACGACATTATGGAAGTGAACGAAGTGTCAACAAGCAACGATAAGGTGAGTATTTTTGCTCGTTAACAGTCGTTCGGAGGTGTCACACGGTACGATATCTCTTAACATTGCCGGATGTGCGTCACGAATTCTGTGACCCCGACGATATATCGTACCGTGTAACGCCGCCCTAAGACTCTGCTACATCTGTGTTGAGAAGTTATCTTGGATAGAAGGGGTTAACCACTGTGCAGGAAAAGACTTCAGAGTTCGATATGCCAAATGAGGATTTTATTTCTCTGCAAGTGTGATTTTTCCTGATGGAGCCTGAGCTCTGAAACGCATAGAGCACTTAAATCACCATTTGGCATATCGAACTCTGAAGTCTTTTCCTGCACAGCAGTACGGTGTTAACCCCACCCATCCAAGATATCTCCTCTACATCCACTATGGGAACTGCAGCAGCCGAGAACCACTCACTACATAACATCCAGTAGTTGTGACTGTTCACAACCATCCCGGGTAAGCACATCCCACTAATCCTACACCCAAAATCCATCTGGTTAAGACCCTGCTTGTGCCTTTTTATCTTTACTAGTGTTGAGCGAGTAGTTGACTATTCGTACTCGTTATGCGGTTAGCGAGTACTCTCCGCTACTCGCATATTCGTTAGAGTAGCGGACGCAGTGTAAGTCATTGGGAAATGCTCGCTAAGTAGCGAGTAACCCGAAAGCCAAACTATCTGCTACTTGCATGAAAAGTACGGCTTTCGGGTTACTCGCTACTTAGCGAACATTTCCCAATGACTTACACTGCGCCCGCTACTCGTAACGAATATGCGAGTAACGGACAGTACTTCCTGACAGCATAGCGTGTATGAATGGTTAACTACTCGCTCAACACTAATCTCTACAGCTACTTCATCTGATACATCTGTGTTGAGGGGATACTAGCCATGACCCATTAATCCTTCATTACAACAGCTTTTACCATTAATTTTAGTAAGTGGACTTACAAACTCAAACATGGGACAGATATGGCACACACATACTGTCACAAAGTTCATAGACTATGATCATTTTATTAGACACTTGACCTTTCACAATTACAACTGCCATGTATCAAAATTAGAAGTTTGACCCCCGAGTGCAGATTGAACTCAAGTGAGCAGGTATCTTCTTGTGCAATAGTATTGAGATTAAACAGAAGAAAAACTCATGAACCTGTAGATGTCAGAGAAGGATGTCAGGACTGGTTCTGATGAACAGGCGGTGTGCAGACCAGTACATTGCAGCTGGGTACAATGATGGTGCTACAAGTAGTGTGCCTGAATGCACAATGTTGTTCCTTAGCACAGATTCGATATATAAGCAGAAGTGATGAGCGAGCATGCTTGCCAGTTTGTTACTCAATCGAGCCTCGGAGTTTGAAAATTCTCGAGTTTCCCATTGACTTTAATTACGTTCGGTATTCGAGTCGCGTTGGAGAGACCCCGATGCTTGATCGAGTAAGGAGCAGTGGTGAGCATGCTCGCCCATCACTAATAAGCAGACAACTAATTTGAGTGAAGTTACTAAAGGGAAATTAGAGGGCAAAAAGTGTAAAAAAGGCATCACAGTGCAGATAGACAAAACATGGCCTGGTCCAGATTTCTCTTGTACAGTCCAGATCAGAGGTGTTAGAATTTGGTACTCGTACAAGCACCATGAATTGATTAACCTTTCCTTTCAGTTGCCAATGGTGTGGGCTGGTGGAGTGATGGTAGAGGGAATGTTATCTTGTGTCCTCCGATAACCACGGATAACTGTTTGGATAATAGGACCTATTTTAGGCATTGTGACTTACCAAGTACATTAGCAGCTGTTTCCTATGGAAAACTGAAGACTCATGAATGGGTTCCAGAAACAAGTCCATGCGTTTTCCTTGCTTGCCTGGTCTTTTTAACCCCAGATTTTAATTTTACAAAGAATCTCAGGAACATCGGGCTTCTCAGGAAGTATGAGTGAGTAGCTTCAAGTAAATTAAGGCAACTACTAGAAGCTATTCTGTCCGCAAGGACCAATATTTCTGGAAAACTATGAATTTCTCTGGTTCTGTTCTGAAGTCCAATGCACTACTATAGATGGGAGTCTTCAATGAGGTGGCCATTCGGTATTGCTTATTAAATGTCTAACCACTGCTGTTATGGCAGGTCATTAGTATCCCTGGCTAATATACCACCCATACCTTCCCCATCCTTTGGCCAACAAAAAGCTCCTGCTGTGCGATCGGGCTCCTTTATATCAGGGCACTTGCACAGCACATGCCCTGAGCTTGCCCCTATTTCTTTAAATTGGAGCAATAAGGGTGATGGCGGTGAGGATAAGCATCAAGTAGTAATCCCAAAACAAATGTTTTTGAAGAAAAAAAAAAAATGTACATTTAATGATTTATCTTGGATGGAAAAGGAGATTGAAACAGTTTAGCGAATGGATCTGCTGCTTATAGACATAAAATGTATAAGGTTGGATTCATAAAATGCATATATTTGTGAATAAGTACACCTTTAACTCTGTGTTTACAAGGAACATTTTTGGTTCTGCAGCCAGATGTTACTTTATAGAGCAACGTAGACACTACCTACAAGTAGTATTCAACCCCCTGCAGATTTAGCAGGTTTACACATTCGGAATTAACTTGGCATTGTGACATTTGGACTGTAGATCAGCCTGGAAGTGTGAAATGCACTGCAGCAAAAAAGAATGTTATTTATTTTTTTATTTTTTTTTTTAAATTGTGAAAAGTTTATTCAGAGGGTCATTTATTATTCAACCCCTCAAACCACAATAATTCTGTTTGGTTCCCCTAAAGTATTAAGAAGTATTTCAGGCACAAAGAACAATGAGCTTCACATGTTTGGATTAATTATATCTCTTTTTCCAGCCTTTTCTGACTAATTAAGACCCTCCCCAAACTTGTGAACAGCACTCATACTTGGTCAACATGGGAAAGCCAAAGGAGCATTCCAAGGCCATCAGAGACAAGATCGTGGAGGGTCACAAGGCTGGCAAGGGGTACAAAACCCTTTCCAAGGAGTTGGGCCTACCTGTCTCCACTGTTGGGAGCATCATCCGGAAGTGGAAGGCTTATGGAACTACTGTTAGCCTTCCACGGCCTTGACAGCCTTTGAAAGTTTCCACCCGTGCCGAGGCCAGGCTTGTCCGAAGAGTCAAGGCTAACCCAAGGACAACAAGGAAGGAGCTCCGGGAAGATCTCATGGCAGTGGGGACATTGGTTTCAGTCAATACCATAAGTAACGTACTCCACCGCAATGGTCTCCGTTCCAGACGAGCCCGTAAGGTACCTTTACTTTCAAAGCGTCATGTCAAGGCTCGTCTACAGTTTGCTCATGATCACTTGGAGGACTCTGAGACAGACTGGTTCAAGGTTCTCTGGTCTGATGAGAACAAGATCGAGATCTTTGGTGCCAACCACACACGTGACGTTTGGAGACTGGATGGCACTGCATACGACCCCAAGAATACCATCCCTACAGTCAAGCATGGTGGTGGCAGCATCATGCTGTGGGGCTGTTTCTCAGCCAAGGGGCCTGGCCATCTGGTCCGCATCCATGGGAAGATGGATAGCACGGCCTACCTGGAGATTTTGGCCAAGAACCTCCGCTCCTCCATCAAGGATCTTAAGATGGGTCGTCATTTCATCTTCCAACAAGACAACGACCCAAAGCACACAGCCAAGAAAACCAAGGCCTGGTTCAAGAGGGAAAAAATCAAGGTGTTGCAGTGGCCTAGTCAGTCTCCTGACCTTAACCCAATTGAAAACTTGTGGAAGGAGCTCAAGATTAAAGTCCACATGAGACACCCAAAGAACCTAGATAACTTGGAGAAGATCTGCATGGAGGAGTGGGCCAAGATAACTCCAGAGACCTGTGCCGGCCTGATCAGGTCTTATAAAAGACGATTATTAGCTGTAATTGCAAACAAGGGTTATTCCACAAAATATTAAACCTAGGGGTTGAATAATAATTGACCCACACTTTTATGTTGAAAATTTATTAAAATTTAACAGAGCAACATAACTTGTTGGTTTGTAAGATTTATGCATCTGTTAATAAATCCTGCTCTTGTTTGAAGTTTGCAGGCTCTAACTTATTTGCATCTTATCAAACCTGCTAAATCTGCAGGGGGTTGAATACTACTTGTAGGCACTGTACAGTGCTTTTAGGTTTGTATCTTTTTTTTTTTAAACCCTCAGCATGGTCTAAATTTTTCCCCTATAGGTTTCATTGTTAAGTTTAAAAACCGCCAGAAAAAAATATAAAAAAAACAAACAAAAACAAAACCCCAAAAACCACCCCTAAAATGTGTGTCTTTATGTAAGCGCCAGAACACAAAACAAAATACAGTGAAGGAGCCAAAATATATAACTATGGAAAATAAAATAAAAAGCTCCCCAAACATTAAGTAGATTAACTAACATGAGCATTTCTTTATTGTCTTGGAAACAGGTCCACTTTTTATACAATGTAAATGATATTTTGTCTGCTCCAAAAACAGAGCTGTCGGAAAACTGCCAACAAATTCTGGTCAATACAAAGAGAACCATCATCACAATAAATTAAAAGAATTTATTGATCTCAAGAGAACACCGAGTAATGGTTACAACCGGCTCAGTAGGGCAAAACTCTAACTCCATGAAGTGTCCTTCACCGAGTACAAATTATGATGCTGAGCTGCAAGTATTAACCACCCTCACTTTTCTCCATCTCATTAACTTCGGAAACCAAAGATGCCTTTGATATAACCAGTCAATCCGCTCTTTGATTTCTGTTCCAGCTTGTCCTCTAGAGATGGCAGCGCAACATGATTTAAGGCCAGATCAAAGAAGAGTGGCTTGCAAGGTATGGGATGGAAGTCTGGGGGGAAGGGCACTAAGCGGGCATGTTTGGTCACGAGAGATGGGTCAAGGCAGAAGTTGTCTAAACGTTCCAAGAGAGGCTGCAATAGAAAACAAGATGAGAATTAGTTATGGGACCAGTATCATCCAGTAGTTTTTGGTACATGTAGGTATAGCATAGTAAATATTACAAAAATCCCAGTGGTATACCACAATTCTCTTAGAGACTGAATCCTGTGCAGAAAACACGGTGGCCGATTCATCAAGACTGGTAGAGCGCACACTTTTGGGCAAACATTCGAATGTCAGTCACACTAGTCTTGATCAGACACACAGGGATGTCTCCAGAAAAGAAACTCTGGAGTAAGGAGTTCATGTTATAAAGACTAGAGGTTGTTTAGAGGGCTTCAAACTTGTGTTTTTTTTAGCAGTTTGATTCTGATCTTAGCAGTTGAAATACAACCACCTACCTTGTTTTCTTTAGTCTGAGAGGGTGAAACCTCCTCAGTAATATCGGTCGTATCTAAAACAAAACAACAAAAAAAAAATGTTAACTACTACACTCAAATTGTTTTTAGGCAAAGAATGAGATTATTGCTCAGACAAACAAGGAAGGAACCAATGTTAACCCCTTACCACCAAAGCCAATTTTCACCTTAATGACCAGGTCAAATTTTTCAATTCTGACAGGTATCACTTTATTTTGTGATAAATGTGGAACGCTTCAACATCTCAGTGATTCGAAGACTGTTTTTACGTGACACATTGTATTTCATATTAAATGGTAAATTTAGGATGATATGATTTGCATTTATGAAAAAATTGGAAACTTGATGACCATTTTTGCATTTTTACGCCCTTAAGACAGATTGTCAATCTAAAATTTGCCACATGTCAACTTTACATCAGCATCAATTTTTTTAAACATTTTTTTCTGGTAGGAATATAGAAGGGTTTAAAGTTTAGCATCAAAATTCTTTTAAGTTTTTTTTTTTACAAAAGAAGGATTTTTGTGTACTCACCGTAAAATCTCTTTCTCTGAGTCTTCATTGGGGGACACAGGACCATGGGTTATGCTGCTGTCACTAGGAGGCTGACACTAAGTAAATAGAAAAAGTTAGCTCCTCCCCAGCAGTATAACCCCTGAGCCGGAGGCGGGCTCAATCAGTTTAGTGCACAAGCAGTAGGAGGAGAACCAAACAATCCTGGATAAAACAAGGTAAAAACTACGATCATCAGTCGTGTGACCAGTGGCATGGGAATATGGCCACTGGGGTAACCGGCAGGTAATATATAACAAGAAACACAAGCAGGGTGGGTGCTGTGTCCCCCAATGAAGACTCAGAGAAAGAGATTTTACGGTGAGTACACAAAAATCCTTCTTTCTCTAGCGTTTCATTGGGGGACACAGGACCATGGGACGTCCAAAAGCAGTCCCTGGGTGGGAAGAGAACCATCACCAGAGATAGGAAGGAGCCGCTTCCCCCTGTCGGGCTTGACCCAGACCTACAAGCACCTACCTTGATACAGGTGTGCGACTGCCGCCCGCAAACCTTACGCCAAGACTGGGCTCTACCAAAGCTTGGGTGTGCCCCTGGTCAAAACTAGTAAAGGTATGCCGACTAGATCAGGTGGCGACCCAGGGGACCTGGCCAGTCGACGTCTGAAGTCCATCCGTCCAAGGGGTATCCCTTGCTCGGTAGACCGCGGCGGAAGTCCGTCCTTCGTGCGATAGCCTAACCATATGGAGGAATGGATCAATGTGAAATTCTGGCCCTTGGCGCCGGCATGCGCCTCTTGGGAACAGGTGGAAGGATGGACTGACTGTCGGTGTAACCGAAAAGTGGTGTCCTGCAGACCTAAAGACTGAGGGCTCGTACCAGCCCTGGAACGAACTAGGCCCTCATTTTGGCTGAGAGAGGAGACTAGAACCGAACACCGAACCCTAAACTCCTCTTCTGGAAGAAACAGAAAGCTGCCTTGGACAGAACGAAGGGTTCTGCCGGAGCACCCCCTTGTCCTGCTAGAGGAGCCGGAAAAGGGGGAAAAAACGACAAGAGGGCTGTCCGCCCTGATGCCGTCCGTAACCAAAAGACGGCCACGAGGAGCCCACCTATCAAAACAGGTGGGAGCAGGGAAAAAAGAGTACCCTGAAGCGAAACCATCACTGGATTAAGGTCCCACGTTTCTAGTGACCGAAGATACCGCCGAGCCAGATGGACGCTTCCCTGAGTGGAGGCCGTGATCGAAGAACGGAAAGTGAGAGGACTCCGAAAACCCGAACAATCGAGCAGCCACCTAGTCGATACAGGGAAACGCGAGAGTGCCGCATCCAGAACTGACTGGAAGAAGGCCAGCAAGAAGGAGGGGAGGGAGAGAGAGGAGAAGGGAAGATGTGCTCCTCATACCACCGGGGGAGCTCTGTACGAGTGGAATTAAATCCTCGAGGAAACTGGACTCCCCAGCCCTCACCATTTGTCTGCAATCTTCTTGACAACAGACCTGACCGAGCCAGAACCCGGGATCCACTGGTGAGCCCGTTGGACTTGGGACTTCTGAGTCCTGGTAGAAGAGAGGGGCCCCGACACGGATGAACTGGGCGGTCTGGAGGGAGTCACGGGGCATCTGCGAGGAGTTGAGCAAGATATGTGAACTATGCTCACCTGGGCTACTCCAGAGCCTTCCTCTGCCCTGGTCCATCTTGAGAACCCTCAAGATCATGGGAAACCGCGGGAAGACGCACAAGAGCCTGAATAGGCTTCACGACCGGTCGAGGGCATCGTCACCTAGTCCAGAGCAGGTGGCACCCACGATGCCCCATTGACCTGAAAGTTGGATCGCAAGACCAATAGGACCACGACTGGAGATCTTCCTTCGCCGGGGAACCGGCTGGTGACTTCCCTGTTGAAGAGCCATTTGCCTAAGCGAGGTCCTTCTTGCCGAGAGAATCGGCCGTCCAAACGTCCACGCTAGGTATGTGGAGCCGAGATTAGCGAGTGAAGAGACCTGTCCCAGAGGAAGATCTTCTAGGCTTCTTCCCTTGCCATGACACTCCCTGCATCACCCTGGAGGATGATGCACGTCACCGCTGTGGCATGGTCCGAGTGGAACCTGAATGGGCCACCCCGACCAAGAGAATAATTGTAAACCGGGCTAACCGGAGGGGAGAAGGATACCCTAGCACGGGAGACTGGTGACGGTTGATAACACGCTCCCGAGGAGGAAAGGGGAGCTTCAAGGGACGGTTGTGAAAACTGGTCCGCAAGGAGGGGATTGACGAGTCCCCCACGAAGACGGAACCTTCCTGACTCCGTTCTTCAGAGTGGTCCGCTGGGGAGTCAAGGATGAATCTGGTAAGTGCACCGCCGCTATTCCCGCCACAGACTGCCGAGGGCTCGCATAGCAAAACTGATGGAAAAAAACGGGCGCGGGTGGCAAAGGGTACGCGGGACTCTGCGCCCGGTAGAAAACTACTCCTGCGTGAGGAGTAGCTACCCGTGGACGGGCTCGATACCGTGCCTAAGAGATGATCTACCGGGTAGGGATCTGAGAGGACTCCCTCCGGAAGCTCAGCTACCCTAGTAGCGAAAAGTGATGATGACGGTCTAAACCTCAAGCGCGGGCCCTTGAAGGGAGAACTCTGGTCCTCTAGGTCGTTTCTGGGCGGAGTGAACCTAGCAGCCCTGTAGCGTAGTATGCGCAGGGACAGTGATCCCTGCAAGCGCTCTCAAAAAAACTGGAACGGCCCACTGTCCCGCGAGGCGGAGGGACTGTTGGAGGGATAGAGGCGCCCTGACGGGTGCGGCGTGAACGGACTGGGACCTAGCTGTAGGGGGACGATCCTGATGCGTCTGGCCAATGCCGGGAAGAGATGTACTCTTCCCTTACGTAGCCTAGGGGATAGAAGTACTCTACCCTGACGTAGCCTAGGGGAGCAACTGGCCCCGCCCATCTCCGAAGGGCGTTCACGTACAGTCGTAAGGGAAGTCAGCGACTCTTTAGACGTCGATTCCAGTTCCTAATCCTGAGTCAGAGGTCTCGACGTGTGTACACACTGATACTAGAGGCTCAGGCCGAGCCGCAGTCAGACACCAGGTCTGTGAAGAGAGGGTACTCACGGAAGATGATAACCAGTCCAGGGTCGGCATAGGTGGAACGTGGTCCGCCGCGTAGGGTGTCCGCGGAGACCCTGCGGAGCGTCACGTTAGGGACGAGAAGCCAGAAGGAACCCAGGCGGGTCGATTACAGGATAGCGCGCCTCTTCCTTTCGGGGCCCCCCTTCGAGAAGGGGTAATGACAAGTAAAGGGACTTACCACTGGTAAACATCGTGTCCGGGACATAACCATGCTCACGCAGTCAGCACGGCGAACTCTGGATGTCCCCTGTAAGCCGCAGGGGCCCGCCACATTCGTCTCTTCAAGATGACATGCCCCCTCTCTCCGGAGCCCTTTGGGGGAATGATAATGGCAATAACACGACTTACCGCTGGAAACGCAGTGTCTAGTTGCTGTTCGTGATCAAACAGCGACTCCAGTGTAGCATGCCCATTTTGTCCGAAAACCCTCTTGGAGAAAGGCATAATGATACTGACAAGACTTACCGCTGGTAAACTTCGTGTCCGGTTGTTGTCAGTGATCACGCGGTAACTCGGCGAACTCTGGATGTCCACTGATTACATCAAGGGTCCGCTCCAAATGTCTTAAAGGAGACCTGCGTGCACAGAGAGAAGAGGGCTGTCCGTAGCCTTACGGCTTGACTCACCATTCCTAGCAGGCTACTTGTCATGCGGCGAAAACATCCAGGTCCTGCTCGGAGTTCACCAGAGGTGAAACGCCTGGGCCATCACCCGAGAGGTCGAAAGGCTACCGAAGGACAGGCAGTCTGGACCTGGGGATTAAGGTGAAACCTGGGGGGCCGCAGAAGATGATACCTGGCGGGTCCGCTTCCGGCAGAGGAACTGGCCCCTGGTATGGGACTCACCTCCCCGAGGGGATTGCGCCAGTCCTGTGGATGATCTGAGAGAGCGTCGGCCAGGGACGCAGCGCATGCGCACCAACCCGAGGAACGCCAGCGAGGGGATTTAGCCAAAGCCAGGCGCCAACTATTCGGCAGGGGCGGGGAGCAGGGGCGTGCAGTGCCAGTGGCTGCGGTGGATGTAAAAAACAATTGAGGGAAGCGTAGACCTGAGCTTACCGGTCCAAAAAAAAAACAAATATCTCAAGCTGAGACCTGTAAGAGTTAATAAACTCAATCTACACATATAGTAATAACTCAACCCATGAACATAAAAAACCTACTATCGTTAAAAATTGTGGCTATTCTTGGGCCCATTTTTCCCTGATAAGGGATGCTGCAGCCTCAGCAATCCGCAGATCAGGAGTCTGCCCTGATCCTCTTTTTTTTTTTTTTTTTTTTTTATTTAAAATGGACGCTGAGGGGGCTGGGGGCGGACCCAAGAGAGCGGGAAAAACTATCCACCACCCCCCTAGTGATGCCTGGAGCCGAGCGGAGGGCGGAGGCAGAGAGGCCGGCGGCCAATAGCGCTGCGCGGGAGGCGGGCCTGGGACGCCGAAGACAGGGCCGAAGCCGGGGACTAAATTTTGAAGCTGCGGCGGCGGCGCAGTAGCGATGCGGCGGCGGCGGAGTAGCGATGCGGATCCCCCCGACCTCGGATGTCGGCAGGGAGCTCCGCGGACGTGGCCGGGGTGCCAGGCGGCTAGGCCCAGACCGGGGACTAAATTTGGAAGCTGGCGCCGCGGGCAGAGGCAGCGCCGGCGGACCCACTCACGAAGCGGCGGCGGCGCAGCAGCGATGCGGACCCTCCCGACCTCGGATGTCGGCAGGGAACTCCGCGGACGTGGCCGGGGTGCCAGGCGACTAGGCCCAGACCGGGGCCTAAATTTTAGCAGCCGCCCGATGACCGGATGGGGACGTGGGGGCGCCCGGTGAGTAGGCCCGGACCGGGGCCTAAAGATTGCATCCGCCCGGGAGAAGGTAGGAGAGGGTGTCCTACCTGAAGGGCGGCGTCGTATCTGCCAGTGTGCAGGCGTGGAGCTCTGCACCCGTGCCCCTGTGCTCCGCACACCGGATGACTGGCTGCGGCAGCAGGAGAAGAATGAGGCAGGCAGGCAGGCAGGGAGGTGGACGCCGGTGGGGGGAGGAAACCCCTCTGAAGTGTAGCAGCGCTGCGGGCCCCATCACACAATCCAGACGCGCTGCGAGGTCCAGTCCCTGCTGTATGCCCCTTGCACCCTTTGGGGTGATACCGCAGGGTGAATAGGGGGTGCTCAGTAAAGTTCAGCCCCGCGTGCCAACCCGGGAGTGGTACCGTGGAATTGGACGGGGGAGAGGGCCCGACGACTCAAGCCTCTGCGACCCAGGGGAGTGGTACCCACACGGGCTGCGAGAGCTGAGGTAGAGAAACGATACCTGTAGAAAAAGAGAATTACCACAGATGAGAGCGACGAGCGTCGCCGAGAGAAAAAATGAAAAAATAACGCAAAAAAAAACAAGTGGCTGAAGGGGGCCCAGTCGGCCCACATCAGCCTCCTACGACACTAAGCAAAAAACTGATTGAGCCCGCCTCCGGCTCAGGGGTTATACTGCTGGGGAGGAGCTAACTTTTTCTATTTACTTAGTGTCAGCCTCCTAGTGACAGCAGCATAACCCATGGTCCTGTGTCCCCCAATGAAACGCTAGAGAAACCTAATTTTAATAGGGACTATTTCACATTTGAAGGGACTTTTGGGGGCCTATATGTCAGTAAACAGCCAAAAGTGACCACATTTTAAAAACTGCATCCTACAAGGCATTCAAAACCACATCTCAGAAGTTTGTTAACCCTTCAAGGTGCTTCACAGGAATTAAAACAAAGTGGAAACAAATTAAAAAAATAGTTATTTTCCCACAAAAATGTTGCTTTCACCCCAAATGTTACATTTTCACAAGGGCAACAGAAGAAAATGGACAGTAAAATTTGTTGCGCAATTTCTCTTGAGCACAACTGTGCTCCATATGTGGTCAGAAACTATTGTTTGGGCGCATGGCAGGGCTCGAAAGAAAAGGAGCACTATTTGAATTTTTTTAGCACAATTTTGGCTGGAATAGACTGCGAATGCCAAGTCGCATTTGCCAAGCCCCAGATGTGCAAAAAAAACCCCAAACAATCCTTAGGTGACCCCATTTTGGAAACTACATTCCTCAAGGAATTTAATAAGGGGTGTTGGGAGCATATTGAACCCAAAGGTGGTTCACAAATTTTATAACTTTAATGTGTGAAAATGGGAAAAAAAAAAATCCACAAAAACGTGCCCCAAATCTTTCATTTTCGCAAAAATAAAAGAAAATGCACAACCTAATTGAATGTGAAATTACTCCCGAATATGACAATACCCCAAATGGGGGCAGAAACTATTTGTTTGGGCACACAACATGGGTCAGAAGGGAAGGAATGCAATTTGAATTCTGGAGTGCAATTTTGGCTGGAATAGATTGTGCACGCCATGTTACATTTGAAGAGCCCCTACATGCTAAAATAGTAGAAATCCCGCACAAGTGACCCCATTTTGGAATCTGAACTTCTCAAGGAATTCATGTATGGGTATTGTGAACATCTAGAACCCACAGGTGCCTCACAAAGATTTATAACAACTAGTGATGAGCGAGTATGCTTGTTACTACTCGGTACTCGCACGAGTATCACTGTACTCGGGCTCCTCGGCGGGTACCGAGTAATTTCGCGATACTCGTGCTGTACTCGTGGTCTTCATCCCTGCATGTTGGCGCTCTTTTGAGAGCCAGCCCTCATGCAGGGATTGGCTGGCAGACCACTGCAATGCCACAGCCCTGTTAGTTGTGGAATTGCAGTGATTGGCCGGCCTGCACAGCGTGACCGAGCCTTTATACCGGCGGGCGCGCTGTGCTCTGCAAACAGCCATCTCCTATTCCCTGCTTTCCCCGCCCACAGGCGCCTATGATTGGTTGCAGTGAGACACGCCCCCACGCTGAGTGACAGGTGTCTCACTGCACCCAATCACAGCAGCCGGTGGGCGTGTCTATACTGTGCAGTAAAATAAATAATTAAAAAAACGGCGTGCGGTCCCCCTGATTTTAATACCAGCTAGATAAAGCCATACAGCTGAAGGCTGGTATTCTCAGGATGGGGAGCCCCACGCTATGGGGAGCCCCCAGCCTAACAATATCAGTCAGCAGCCGCCCGGAATTGCCGCATACATTAGATGCGACAGTTCTGGGACTGTACCCAGCTCTTCCCGATTTACCCTAGTGCGTTGGCAAATCGGGGTAATAAGGAGTTAATGGCAGCCCATAGCTGCCACTAAATCCTAGATTAATCATGTCAGGCGTCTCCCCGAGAAACCTTCCATGATTAATCTGTAAATTACAGTTAAAAAACACACACACGAAAAATCCTTTATTAGAAATAAAAAACAATAAAGTCCCTCATCACCAATTTATTAACCCCGACAAAGCCCTCCATGTCCGGCGTAATCCACGGACCTCCAGCGTCGTGTCCAGCTCTGCTGCATGCAGGTGACAGGAGCTGCAGAATACACCGCCGCTCCGGTCAGCTTCACACAGCAACTGAGGTGAGTAGCGCGATCAGCTGCTGTCAGTCAGGTAACTCACGGCCACCACTGGATCCAGCGGTGGCCGCGATTAACCTCAGTGACAGCTCAGCTGATCGCAATACTCACCTCAGTTGCTGCGTGGAGCTGACCGGAGCGGCGGTGAGTAGCGCGATGAGCTGAGCTGTCACTGAGGTTACCCGCGGCCACCGCTGCATCCACCGCTGGATCCAGGTAACCTCAGTGACAGCTCAGCTGATCGCGCGGCTGTCTTCAGTTGCTGTGTGAAGCTCACAGGAGCGGCGGTGTATTCTACAGCTCCTGTCACCTTCATGCAGCACAGCTGGAATGCGACGCTGGAGGTCCGTGGATTACGCCGGACATGGAGGGTTTGTCGGGGTTAATAAATTGGTGATGAGGGAATTTGTTAGTATTTTTTTATTTCTAATAAAGGATTTTTCGGGTGTGTGTGTTTTTTAACTGTAATTTACAGATTAATCATGGAAGGAATCTCAGGGAGACGCCTGACATGATTAATCTAGGATTTAGTGGCAGCTATGGGCTGCCATTAACTCCTTATTAATCCGATTTGCCAACGCACCAGGGCAAATCGGGAAGAGCCGGGTACAGTCCCAGAACGGTCGCATCTAATGTATGCGGCAATTCTGGGCGGCTGCTGACTGATATTGTTAGGCTGGGGGGCTCCCCATAACGTGGAGCTCCCCATCCTGAGAATACCAGCCTTCAGCCGTATGGCTTTATCTGGCTGGTATTAATATTGGGGGGACCGCACGCCGTTTTTTTAAATTATTTATTTCACTGCACAGTATAGACACGCCCACCGGCTGCTGTGATTGGGTGCAGTGAGACACCTGTCACTCAGCGTGGGGGCGTGTCTCACTGCAACCAATCATAGGCGCCGAAAAGCAGGAAAGCAGGGAATACGAGATTGTTTAATGAGCGGCCGGCTTTTTCAAAAGAGGAAAAGCCGCCGGAGTTTAGTGAACAGCTGTGCAGCGCCGTGGCAGTGATCGGGGAACGGTAAGTAAGAGAGAGGGGGGAGAATGACCGACAGACTGTGAGAGGGGGACAGACAAGACAGAGAGAGACAGACAGAGCAAGACCGACCGACGGGAGATAGAATGAAAAAAAAAATGACCGACATCGCTAGTAAAAAGCACAAAACGTGCGTTTTGGACATCGGAGTGCCACACAATGTTTTAAGTAAAATCTTTCATGTATTAATCTCAAAAAGTAACATACCCAATAGTGAGATAGAGCTGGTGTATGTGCCCTTAACATTTCCGCCATGAAAATTCATTTTGGTGTCATTTTGGAAGGCTTTCTGGTGAGTCCGTAAAAATGGCGTAAAACTCGGACAAAATTGTTCACAGCTGTGACTTTTGAGTGATAAATGCTTCAAGGGATCTTCCCCATGCTGTTGCCATGTCATTTGAGCACTCTTCTGAGACTTTTGTGACATTTTTAGGGTTTCTACATGCTGCCGGGGGTCATTTCAGAAAAATACTCGGGTCTCCCATAGGATAACATTGGGCTCGGTGCTCGGGCCGAGTACACGAGTATCTTGGGATGCTCGGCCCGAGCCTCGAGCACCCGAGCTTTTTGGTACTCGCTCATCACTAATAACAATGGGATGTAAAGAAGGAAAAATTATTTGTTTTCCACAAAAATGTTGCTTCGGCCTCAAATTTTTCATTTTCACAGATATAGAAAGCAAAGGTACACCGTACAATTTCCCCTGAGTGTGCTAATACCCTGTAAAATTACTGTTTGGGAACAAGAGAAGGCAAGGAAGGGAATAAGTGCCATTTCAATTTTGGATCACCATTTTGGCTGGGCTGGAATAGATTGCGGATGCCATGTCACATTTGAAGTGCTCTTGACAGCGGTGCCTATTTTGAGAAAGTAGTGGGGTTTCACTCGGAAACACGTTAACAGCACAGTTTTTGAATAATTAATGAGACGGACATGGCCGGATCATAGGCCAGACAGAGTCCAAAGCATCTCGTTCTGCCTCATTATAGGGAATCTTCTGTTGGGGATCCGCCTGAATCACGTATTTCAGAGATTTACATGTGAACCCCAAAGTAAGCTGAGCCTTAATGAGATCTTTGAAAGTCAGAATAAAAAACAGGTCAAAAATTAGTTTTAATTTATTTTTTTACACTGTTTACCCTGCGGTATTAGTGATCAGACGACTTTATTGTTCGGGTCAGTATGTTTACAGCGAATACCAGATTTCTAATGGATTTTTTATGTTTTGAAACTAACACCCATTAAAAAAATGCCTTTAACCCACATTTTGGAAACTATCATTTTTCTAAATTTCTGTAAACAAGGCTTGTTTTTTGTGGGATGAGTTGACGTTTTTTATTTGTACCATTTACGGGCATATAACATTTTTTGATTGCTTTCTTTAAAATTTTTGGCAAGCAGAATGAACAAAAACCAGCAATTCAAAGATTGTTTTTTGGGATTTTTTTTATGCCGTTCACCATGTGGTACAATTGATAAGACGTATTTATTCTTAGGGTCAGTACGATTACAGCAATACCACATTTTATATACAGTTATGGTGGTAAGTTTTGCCACTCTTGAAACTGTTCCAGACAATTAAGTATTTCTCCAAGAAAATTATTGCAATTACATGTTTTGTTATACACATATTGATTTCCTTTTTGTGTATGAGAACAACACACACCCAAAAGAAGGGAATTTTGTTTACTTACCGTAAATTCCTTTTCTTCTAGCTCCTATTGGGAGACCCAGACAATTGGGTGTATAGCTTCTGCCTCCGGAGGCCACACAAAGTATTACACTTTAAAAAGTGTAACCCCTCCCCTCTGCCTATACACCCTCCAAGCAGGAAGGAGGAAGCAGGAAGGAGGAAACTTATAAATTGGTCAATCCGAAGGATGTTCGGAGAACTGAAGACCATAACCCAAAAGAACAACCAGCCCAAAGGGCACAGGGGTGGGTGCTGGGTCTCCCAATAGGAGCTAGAAGAAAAGGAATTTACGGTAAGTAAACAAAATTCCCTTCTTCTTTGTCGCTCCATTGGGAGACCCAGACAATTGGGACGTCCAAGAGCAGTCCCTGGGTGGGTAAAAGAATACCTCAATAAGAAGAGCCGAAAACGGCCCCCTCTTACAGGTGGACAACCGCCGTCCGAAGGACTCGCCTACCTAGACTGGCGCTGCCGAAGCATAGGTATGCACTTGATAGTGCTTCGTGAAAGTGTGCAGACTAGACCACGTAGCTGCCTGACACACCTGCTGAACCGTTGCCCGGTGCCGCAATGCCCAGGACGCACCTACAGCTCTGGTAGAATGGCCTTTCAGCCCTGAAGGGAGCGGAAGGCCCGAAGAACGGTAGGCCCCGAGAACCGGTTCCTTGATCCATCGAGCCAAGGTCGACTTGGAGGCCTGAGAGTCCATACGCTGGCCAGCGACAAGGACAAAAAGCGCATCTGAACGGCGCAGGGGCGCCGTGCGAGACACGTAGAACCTGAGTGCTCTCACTAGATCCAACGAGTGCAAAACCTTTTCACACTGGTGAATTGGATTAGGGCAACAGGAAGGTAAGGAGATATCCTGATTTAGATGAAAAGGAGATACCACCTTAGAGAGAAATTCCGGGACAGGACGAAGAACCACCTTATCCTGGTGGAAAACCAGGAAGGGAGCCTTGCATGACAGCGCTGCAAGTTCAGACACTCTCTGAAGAGATGTGACTGTCACTAGGAAGGCCATCTTCTGCGAAAGACGGGAGAGAGAGACATCCCGCAGCAGCTCAAAAGGCGGCTTTTGAAGAGCCGTCCGGACTCTGCTAAGATCCCAGGGTTCCAACGGACGTTTGTAAGGTGGGACCATGTGGCAAACCCCCTGCAGGAACGTGCGGACCTGCGGAAGCCTGGCTAGACGCTTTTGAAAGAAAAACACGGAGAGCGTGGATACTTGGCCCTAGAAAGAGAGCCGAGGGACAAACCCTTGTCCATTCCAAATTGTAGGAATGAAAGGAATGTGGGTAAGGCAAACGGCCATGGAGGAAAGCTGTTATCAGCGTACCAGGATAGAAAGACTTGCCAAGACCTGTAATAGATCTTGGCGGACGTTGGCTTCCTGGCTTGTCTCGTGGTGGCAATGACATCCTGAGATAACCCTGAAGACTCTAGGAGTCAGGGACCAATGGCCACCTAGTCAAGTTGAGGGCCACAGAATTCAGATGGAAAAAACGGGCCTTGTGACAGCAAGTCTGGGTGGTCTGGAAGTGCCCACGGTTGACCCACCGTGAGATGCCACAGATCCGGATACCACGACCGTCTCGGCCAGTCTGGAGCGACGAGAATGGCGCGACGGCAATCGGACCTGATGCTGCGTAGTACCCTGGGCAGCATCGCCAGAGGGGGAAACACATAAGGCAGTCGAAACTGCGACCAATCCTGGACTAAAGCGTCCGCTGCCAGAGGTCTGTGATCCTGAGACCGTGCCATGAAGGCCGGGACCTTGAGAGATCGACGTCCTGCGTTCCTCAGGGGCGATGGATCTCTCGAAGCACTTTTGGGTGCAGAGACCATTCCCCCGCGTCTATGCCCTGATGACTGAAAAAAATCTGCTTCTCAGTTTTCTACGCCCGGGATGTGAACTGCGGAGATGGTGGAGCCTGTGGTTTCCACCCACTGCAGAATCCGCCGGACTTCCTGGAAGGCTTGACGACTGCGAGTGCCGCCTCGGTTCGCAAACGGCACTGCCTCCATAGCTGCAACCATCTTCCCCAGGAAGTGCATGAGGCGCCTTAAGGGGTGTGACTGACTCCGAAGAAGTGATTGCACCCCCGCCTGCAGAGAAAGCTGTTTGTCCCTGGAGAGTCGCCAGAGCGACGTGTTGACACGCCACCTGAGAAGGGGCCCAGAGGTTCTGAAGAAACGAGCCGCAGGACGAGAACTGAACTCTATCCTGCAACCATGAGACAGAATGTCTCTCACCCATCGGTCTTGAACTTGTGGCCACCAGGCGCCGCCGAAGCGGGAGAGCCAGCCACCGACCGGGGATGCGGCTAGGGTAGGCCGAGAGCCATGAGGAGGCCGTTTTGGAGGCAGTGCCCCCTGCGGCCTATTGGGGTCGTGACGTGGGCCGCCACGCATATGAGTTCCTCTGGCCTTTCTCCGGCCTGTTGGACGAAGAAGAATGTGGCGGAGGGACGAAAGGACCGAAACCTCGATTGGATCTTTCTTTGCTGAGGTCTCTTAGGTTTGGCCAATCGTTCGCCAAATAAACGGTCACCAGAAAAAGGCAAACCAGTTAAGCCGAGTCTGGTTCCCTTTCGCGCAGCCACATGGCCCTGCGAACTGCCACGGAGTTAGCATATGCTACAGCCGTGCGGCTAGTGGAGTCCAGGACGGCGTTCATGGCGCAGGACGAAAAAGCTGATGCCCGAGAGTCAAAGACGGAACATGCGGAGCAAAATTCCACGTGACAGCATTAAACTCCTTCAGACAAGCCTAAATTGCTTGGAGAGCCCACACGGCTGCAAAGGCCGGGGCGAAAGACGTGCCCGTGGCCTCATAGATGGACTTCACCAAGAGCTCTATCTGTCTGTCAGTGGCATCCTTCAGGGATGAGCCATTTGCAACAGACACAACGGACCTAGCAGCCAATTTGGAGACTGGAGGATCCATCTTGGGAGAATGAGCCCAACTCTTAACAACTTCAGATGGAAAGGGGTAACGCGTGTCAGTGTGACGTTTAACCCAACGCTTGTCCGGGACCGCTCCGGGTTTCTGGACAGCATCCCTGAAGTTAGAGTGAACAAAAAACGTATTGCGTGTACGTTTGGGGAACGGAAACTGGAGTTTCTCCTGCTGAGAAGCAGACTCCTCTACAGGAAGAGGCGGAGGAGAGCGAACCAGCACCTGGATGATGAACGAGATAAGATCATTTACTAAGGAATCCCCCTCAGGAGTATCAAGGTTAAGGTTGAAGTCAGGGCCAGAGCCCTGAACTCCCACGTCCGCCTCGTCTTCCTGAGAGTCCTCAAGCTGGGATCCCGAGCAGCGTGAGGAAGTCGGGGAAGAGTCCCAGCGAGACCGCGTAGCCGGTCTTGGACTGTGGTCCGGGCAGGAGTCCTCCGCCTGAGACCTATGGCTCAACCTGGGAACGCGCTGCGGCGCTAACCAAGCGGGGCCTGGATGAGACAAGCTAACAGGGCCAGGGCCTGTGAAAGGTCCAGTCTGGACTGCAATGCCTCAAGGAGCTTAGAAGACCATTTGATCATATGAAAATGACTGAGGGCCAACACCGGAGACTCTGTCCCTGCAGCCTGCTCAGGGGGAGCAGGGGGGGTCTACAAGAGCCGAGGGGCCCACCAGTGCCCGAGGCTCCGGCTGAGCAAGCTAGGCAGGAGTCGAGCATTGCTCACAGTGAGGGTAGGTGGATCCCGCGGGTAACATAACCCCACAAGAGGTACAGACCGCGAGAAAAACCTGTGCCTGTTGTCTCCTAGGAGAGTGACCACTGAAGGTAAATGTGAACAAAGGGTATACAGTCTGTCCGAACAGAAATATATATAATATATACTTATGTATCCGGCACCCTAGGGGGACCAGCAGCGGGTGCTGTGTTTACCCTGAGCTCCCCTGAGAAGCACCCACTGGCAGAATTGCCAGAAAATGGCCGCCGGAGCTCTCAGGGGAGGAGTGGGGCCGAGGGCGGCGCCAGCAAAGAGCGGGAGTCTGGGTTCCCCACAGTGGTCAGTGAGGGGGAGGAAGACATGCAGGATGTTCCAGCCCTCACATCCGACGTCATGTCGGTAATCCCGCCCTTACCCCTGACAGGCAGGCCCAGGGGCGGGATTTTCGCGACTAGGCCGCGGTGAAGCCGGGGACTAAATTTGAGGCCGCGCCCGACCAGCAGGCCCGGTCGGAGCGGAAGTCCACCTGCCTCCTCAGTTTTACAACTACCGCGGCTTCCGGGAAGAAGGTGCGCTCCCTGTACAGTCCACAATGGGGACACAGAGTACCTTTAAGTAGCAGGGCCCGGTCCCTGAGGTTGAAGAGGCTCCGGTCCGGCAGGTTCCACCAGGGGCTGCGGATGGAGCATGGTCCCAGCAAATGGATGACCGCTCAGGTCCCACTTCTCCCAGCCACATAAGGGATGGTGAAGGAGACGGCCTGTGGCTCCAGCCTCCGTACCCGCAATGGGTACCGTCTGGGGTCCCCACAGTGGCCAGTGAGTGGGGAGGAAGACATGCAGGATGCTCCAGCCGTCACATTCAACATCATGTCGGTAATCCCGCCCTTACCCCTGACAGGCAAGCTCCCGGGGGGGGGGGGGGGGGGAGTTTCGCGACTAGGCCGCGGTGAAGCCGGGGACTAAATTTGAGGCCGCGTCCGACAAGCAGGCCCGGTCGGCGCGGAAGTCCACCTGCCTCCTCAGTCTTACGACTACCGCGGCTTCCGGGAAGAAGGTGCGCTCCCTGTACAGTCCCCAATGGGGACACAGAGTACCTTTAAGTAGCAGGGCCCGGTGCCTGGGGTTGAAAAGGCTCCTGTCCGGCAGGTTCCACCAGGGGCTGCGGATGGAGCACGGTCCCAGTAAATGGATGACCGCTCAGGATCCCACTTCTCCCAGAGCCGCATAAGGGATGGTGAAGGAAAACGGCATGTGGCTCCAGCCTTTGTACCCGCAATGGGTACCTCAACCTTAACAACACCGCCGACATAGTGGGGTGAGAAGGGAGCATGCCGGGGACCCCGTGGGGGTCCTCTTTTCTTCCAACCGACAACTAAGTTATGAGAATGCATGAGTGGATGTGTGCCTCCTTCCACACAAAGCATAAAACTGAGGAGCCCGTGGTCCACGGGAAGGTGTATAGGCAGAGGGGAGGGGTTACACTTTTTAAAGTGTAATACTTTGTGTGGCCTCCGGAGGCAGAAGCTATACACCCAATTGTCTGGGTCTCCCAATGGAGCGACAAAGAAAAACAAAAAAAACAAAACCGAAAAGGCAAATCAGACAAATTCACACAAATTGGACCGTACAAAATTGTTGTATAACCATTACCAAGCTTCTAACACCTCACAACTGGAATTTTGGACCACTCTTTGTCACACTGCTCAGTCACTCATATTTGAAGGGTGCCTTCTCCCAACAGCAATTTTAAGATCTCTCCACAGGTATTTAGTGGGATTTAGATCTGGACACTTTGCTGCCACTTCAGAACTCTCCAGCGCTTTGTTTTCATCCATTTCTGGGTGCTTCTTGAACTATGTTTGGGGTCATTGCTCTGATGGAAGACCCATGACCTAGGATGAAAACCCAGCTGTCTGACACTAGGCCGTTCATTGTGACCTAAAATCCTTTGGTCACCTTCAGATTTCCTGATGCATTGCACACAGTCAAGGCACCCAATGCCAGAGGCAGCAAAACAACCCCATAACATATTTGAACCTCCACCATATTTGACTGTAGGTACTGTGTTCTTTTTTTTTTGTAGGCCTCATTCCGATTTCAGTAAGCAAGAAAATTATGTGCTTTACTAAAAAGTTCTATCTTGGTCTCATCTGTCGACAAGACGTTTTCAAAGAAGGGAATTTTGTTTACTTACCGTAAATTCCTTTTCTTCTAGCTCCTATTGGGAGACCCAGACAATTGGGTGTATAGCTTCTGCCTCCGGAGGCCACACAAAGTATTACACTCAAAAGTGTAACCCCTCCCCTCTGCCTATACCCTCTCCCGTGCATCACGGGCTCCTCAGTTTTGGTGCAAAAGCAGGAAGGAGGAAACTTATAAATTGGTTTAAGGTAAATTCAATCCGAAGGATGTTCGGAGAACTGAAAACCATGAAACAATTGAACATGAACAACATGTGTACACAAAAGAACAACTAGCCCGAAGGGAACAGGGGCGGGTGCTGGGTCTCCCAATAGGAGCTAGAAGAAAAGGAATTTACGGTAAGTAAACAAAATTCCCTTCTTCTTTGTCGCTCCATTGGGAGACCCAGACAATTGGGACTTCCAAAAGCAGTCCCTGGGTGGGTAAAAGAATACCTCGATAACAAGAGCCGACACGACTCCCTCTTACAGGTGGGCCACCGCCGCCTGAAGGACTTGCCTACCTAGACTGGCATCTGCCGAAGCATAGGCATGCACTTGATAGTGCTTTGTGAAAGTGTGCATACTAGACCACGTAGCTGCCTGACACACTTGTAGAGCCGTTGCCTGGTGCCGCAATGCCCAGGACGCCCCAACTGCTCTGGTAGAATGGGCTTTCAGCCCCGAAGGAATCGGAAGCCCCGAAGAACGGTAAGCTTCAAGAATCGGTTCCTTGATCCACCGAGCCAAAGTTGACCTGGAAGCTTGCGAACCCTTACGCTGACCAGCCACAAGGACAAAAAGCGCATCTGAACGGCGCAGGGGCGCTGTGCGAGACACGTAGAAACGGAGTGCTCTCACTAGATCTAATGAGTGCAAATCCTTTTCAAAGCGGTGAATTGGATTAGGGCAAAATGAAGGTAAGGTGATATCCTGATTGGGATGAAAAGGCGATACCACCTTAGGGAGAAATTCCGGAACAGGACGGAGAACCACCTTATCCTGGTGAAAAACCAGGAAGGGGGCTTTGCATGACAGTGCTGCAAGCTCCGACACTCTACGGAGTGAAGTAACTGCTACTAGAAATGCCACTTTCTGCGAAAGACGTGATAAGGGAACATCCCGCAGCGGCTCAAAAGGCGGTTTCTGAAGAGCCGTTAGCACCCTGTTAAGGTCCCAGGGTTCAAGCGGGCGCTTGTAAGGTGGGACTATGTGGCAAACTCCCTGCAGGAACGTGCGGACCTGCGGAAGCTTGGCGCTTTTGAAAGAATATTGAGAGTGCCGATACTTGCCCTTTGAGAGAACTAAGTGACAACCCCTTATCCATTCCGGATTGAAGGAAGGAAAGAAAAGTGGGTAAGGCAAAAGGCCAGGGAGTAAAACCTTTATCAGAACACCAGGACAAGAAAATCCGCCAAGTCCTGTGATAGATCTTGGCGGACGTCGGTTTCCTGGCCTGTCTCATAGTAGCAATGACATCCTGAGACAACCCTGAAGACGCTAGGAGCCAGGACTCAATGGCCACACAGTCAGGTTGAGGGCCGCAGAATTCAGATGGAAAAACGGCCCTTGCGACAGCAAGTCTGGGCGGTCTGGCAGCGCCCACGGCTGACCCACCGTGAGATGCCACAGAGTCGGGTACCATGACCGCCTCGGCCAGTCTGGAGTGACGAGAATGGCGCGACGGCAGTCGGACCTGATCTTGCGTAGTACTCTGGGCAGCATTGCCAGAGGAGGAAATACATAAGGCAGTCGAAACTGCGACCAATCCTGAACTAATGCGTCCGCCGCCAGAGCTCTGTGATCTTGAGATCGTGCCATGAAGGCCGGGACCTTGTTGTTGTGCCATGACGCCATGAGATCGACGTCCGGCGTTCCCCAGCGGCGACAGATCTCTCGAACCACTTCTGGGTGCAGGGACCATTCCCCCGCATCCATGCCCTGACGACTGAGAAAATCTGCTTCCCAGTTTTCTACGCCCGGTATGTGAACTGCGGAGATGGTGGATGCTGTGGCTTCCACCCACTGCAGAATTCGCCGGACTTCTTGGAAGGCTTGACGACTCCGCGTGCCGCCTTGGTGGTTGATGTATGCGACGGCAGTAGGGTTGTCCGACTGGATACGGATCTGCCTGCCCTCCAGCAACTGCTGGAAAGCCAATAGGGCCAGATACACTGCCCTTATCTCCAGGACATTGATCTGAAGGGAAGACTATCGGAGTCCAGGTTCCCTGAGCCCTGTGATGGAGGAACACCGCTCCCCACCCTGACAGGCTCGCGTCCGTGGTGACCACAGCCCAGGTTGGGGGCAGGAAGGATTTTCCCTGTGATAGAGAAGTGGGAAGAAGCCACCACTGAAGAGACGTCTTTGTTGCAAGGGAAAGAGAGACGTTCCTGTCGAGAGAGTTCGACCTCCTGTCCCATTTGTGGAGAATGCTTCCATCGCTGCCACCATCTTCCCCAGGAAGTGCATGAGGCGTCTCAAGGGGTGTGACTGAGTCTGAATCAGAGATTGCACCCCTGCCTGCAGTGACAGCTGTTTGTCTAGTGGTAGCTTGACTACCGCTGACTGTGTATGAAACTCCATCCCTAGATAGGTCAGAGATTGGGTCGGTGTCAACTTGGATTTTGGGAAGTTGATGAGCCACCCGAACTGCTGGAGGGTCTCCAGAGCGACGGTAAGGCTGTGTTGACACGCCGCCCGAGAAGGTGCCCTGACTAGGAGATCGTCTAAGTAGGGAATCACAGAGTGCCCCTGAGAATGCAGGACCGCCACAACGGATGCCATGACTTTGGTGAAAACCCGTGGGGCTGTCGCCAGGCCGAAGGGCAATGCCACGAACTGAAGGTGTTCGTCCCCGATGGCGAAACGCAAAAAACATTGATGTTCTGGTGCGATCGGCACATGGAGATAGGCATCCTTGATGTCGATCGATGCGAGGAAGTCTCCTTGTGACATCGAGGCGATGACCGAGCGGAGAGATTCCATCCGGAAACGTCTGGTGCTCACGTGTTTGTTGAGCAATTTGAGGTCCAGAACGGGACGGAATGATCCGTCTTTCTTTGGCACCACGAATAAGTTGGAGTAAAAACCGCGACCCTGTTCCTGAGTGGGAACGGGGGTCACGACTCCTTTTTTCAGAGCGTCCACTGCTTGAAAAAGTGCGTCTGCTCGCGCGGGGGGCGGGGAGGTTCTGAAGAAACGAGTCGGAGGACGAGAGCTGAACTCTATCCTGTAACCGTGAGACAGGATGTCTCTCACCCATCGGTCTTGAACATGTGGCCACCAGGCGTCGCGAAAGCGGGAGAGCCTGCCACCGACCGAGGATGCGGTTCGGGGATGCCGTGAGTCATGAGGAGGCCGCCTTGGAAGCAGTGCCTCCGGCGGTCTTTTGGGGGCGTGACTTAGACCGCCACGCATAGGAGTTCCTCTGGCCTTTGTCCTGTCTATTGGACGAAGAGGACTGTGGCTTGGCGGAGGGACGAAAGGACCGAAACCTCGATTGTATCTTTCGTTGCTGAGGTCTCTTAGGTTTGGACTGGGGTAAGGAGGAGTCCTTTCCCTTGGATTCCTTAATAATCTCATCCAATCGTTCGCCAAACAATCGCTCGCCAGAAAACGGCAAACCGGTTAAGAACCTCTTGGAAGCCGAGTCTGCCTTCCATTCGCGCAGCCACATGGCCCTGCGGACTGCAACAGAATTAGCGGATGCCACCGCTGTACGGCTTCACACCGCGCCAATGACCGACAACTCCTGAAATTTCAGATCAATGCTTCTTTATTTCACGCACAGGTCAAGTCAACGCGTTTCAAGAGTCTTAGCTCTCTTCATCAGGACAAGCTGATTTGAGAAGCTGTGATTTGATGTTCTTTGCCAGCTTGTCCTGATGAAGAGAGCTAAGACTCTTGAAACGCGTTGACTTGACCTGTGCGTGAAATAAAGAAGCATTGATCTGAAATTTCAGGAGTTGTCGGTCATTGGCGCGGTGTGAAACCCCTCTCTACTGTTTTCCGTTATCTGCCAACCGGGGACTGCTGCCGTGACCTGGAGTTACATGCTTACATAGGAGTTGTGACTTTCACAACCTGATCTGGTGAGTAGGATTACTTATCTTAAGACCCCTTATATACCGGGGTAAGACCCTATTGCGCTTCTTTTTCCACAGAAATTATTTTGGACCGCTGTACGGCTAGCAGAGTCTAGGACTGCGTTCATGGCGTAGGAAGAAAACGCCGACGCCTGAGAGGTTAAAGATGCAACCTGCGGGGCAGACGTACGTGTGACCGCATTAATCTCAGCCAGACAAGCTGAGATAGCTTGGAGTGCCCACACGGCTGCAAAAGCCGGGGCAAAAGACGCTCCCGTGGCCTCATAGATGGATTTCACCAAGAGTTCTATCTGCCTGTCAGTGGCATCTTTTAGTGATACGCCATCTGCAACCGAAACCACAGATCTAGCCGCCAATCTGGAGACTGGGGGATCCACCTTAGGACATTGAGCCCAACCCTTAACTACGTCAGCGGGGAAGGGGTAACGTGTGTCAGTAAGGCGCTTAGTAAAGCGCTTGTCCGGAACCGCTCTGGGCTTCTGGATGGCATCCCTGAAGTTAGAGTGATCAAAAAATGCACTCCGTGTACGTTTGGGTGTTTCTCCTGCTGAGAGGCCGACTCCTCTATAGGTGGAGGCGGGGGAGATAGATCCAACACCTGATTGATGGACGAGATAAGATCATTTACTAAGGCATCCCCTTCAGGCGTATCAAGATTGAGAGCAACATCAGGGTCCGAGCCCTGAGCTGCAACCTCCTACTCGTCCTCCAGAGAGTCCTCAAGCTGGGAACCCGAGCAGCGTGAGGAAGTCGGGGAAGATTCCAAGCGAGCCCGCTTAGCTGGTCTGGGACTGTGGTCCGTGGAGGAGTCCTCCACGTGAGACCTAGGGCCCACCGAGACCGAGAGGGACCTGGAGGCGCCGATCTAACAGGGTCCGGGGCCTGTGTAAGGACTGGTCTGGACTGCAGGGCTTCCAGCAACTTGGCAGACCATTTGTCCATAGACTGAGCCATGGATTGTGAGAGTGACTCAGAGCTTTTCAGCAAAAACTGCAAACTCTGTCGCTGCCACCTGGACAGTGGAAGCAGGGGGGTCTGCCTGAGCCGAGGGGCCCACTAGTGACCGAGGCTCCGGCTGAGCAAGCGTAACAGGGGTCGAGCATTGCTCACAGTGAGGGTAGGTGGAACTCGCAGGTAACATGGCCCTACAAGAGGTACATGTGGCAAAAAAACCCTGTGCTTTAGTGCCCTTGCTCCTTGTGGCCGACATGCTGTTGTGTCCTAGGAGCGTGATCACTGAGGGTATATAGAAAAAAGGGTATACAGCCCGGCCGAACAGAAATAAGTATATATATATACGTATCTATACCGGCACCCAAGGGGACCAACACCGAGTGACCGGTGTGGCTTACCGACCGCTAAAAAGCGGGGTGTGTGTGCTCCAGATTCCCTGCCTTGGTCTCCCAGAGCTGCAGAGCTGTTCTCTGTGATTCTCCACCGGCAGAATGTCCTAAAGATGGCTGCCGGAGCTCTCAGGGGAGGAGTGAAGCCATGGGCGGCGTTAGGAAAAGTGCGGGAATCTGGGGTCCCCACAGTGATCAGTGAGGGGGGAGGGAGCATACAGGATGCCCCGGCCCTCACATCCGACGTCAGGTCGGCTGTCCCGCCCCTATCTCTGATAGACAGGCCCGGGGGCGGGAGTTTTGCCACTAGGCCGCGATGAAGCCGGGGACTAAATTTAATACCGCGGCCGACAAGCAGGCGCGGTCGGCGCGGTAGTCCCCGGTCTTCACAATTCAGCAGTCAGTTGCGGCGTCCGGGAACCAGGCGCTCCATACACAGTCCCCATGGGGACACAGAGTACCTCGTGGATGCAGGGCCCTGTCCCTGAGGATAGATAAGCTCCTGTCCAGCAGATTCCCTCAGGGGCTGCGGAGGGAGCACGGTCCCAGAACCTGGATGACCGCTTCGGATCCCACTTCTACCAGAGCCCTCAGGGATGGAGAAGGAAACACGGCATGAGGCTCCGGCCGTCGTACCCGCAATGGGTACTTCAACCTTAACAGCACCGCCGACTTAGTGGGGTGAGAAGGGAGCATGCCGGGGGCCCCGTGGGGGCCCTCTTTTCTTCCAACCGATACAATCAGCAGCTGCTGCTGACTAAAATGGAGATGTGTGAGTGGATGTGTGCCTCCTTCCACACAAAGCATAAAACTGAGGAGCCCGTGATGCACGGGAGGGGGTATAGGCAGAGGGGAGGGGTTACACTTTTGAGTGTAATACTTTGTGTGGCCTCTGGAGGCAGAAGCTATACACCCAATTGTCTGGGTCTCCCAATGGAGCGACAAAGAAGAAGGATTTTGGCTTACATACAATTCAGCAAACTGCAGTCTAGCTTTTTTATATGTTTGTGTAGGCAGTTGAGTCCATGTGGGTCTCTTTCTATAGCGTTTAATTTTATTCACATGTTCATGAATAATTTGTGCTGACACTTTCTCTCCTTCGTTACTTAATTCTTCTTACACGATATTGCTTTACTCTCCTTGGCCACTGATGTACCCTGAGCTTGTAGGACAGCTTGAATTTCTTTGTAACTTGATTGGGGCTGCTTATCAACCATCTGGAAAATCCTGCATTGCCACCTTTCATCAAATTTTTCTCTGCCGTCAAGATTAGCTACAGTGCCATGATTACGTTGCGTGGACGAAGGAACATCAAGATCTCTGGAGAATAACTTGTGACCTTGATATTGTTGATAATTATCAACAATTTTGGTTCTCAACTCCTCAGACAGTTTTCTTCTCTCTGTTCTCAATGCTTAGTGTGGCCTGCACAATGCAAAGATTGAGTCCTGCCCTTTTTTTTTTTGGTTTTTTTGGGGGGGTTGTTGTGTGAAATTATGCTTAATTTGCCTTTTTCCCCCTCTGTTTCTGTTGTGTTATTCCAATACACAAAAGGAAAAAAAAAATGTTTAATTGCAATAAGTATCTGGAATAAATACTTCATTTTCTGGAACAATTTCAAGGTGGCCAACACTTTCAGCCATAATTAAGGTTTATGTGTTGGTGTTTTATAGAATAAAGACAATTTTATAGAAAAAATATTGTTTTCGCATTGCCAGAGTTTGAGAACTAAACTTTATTTTTCCACTGATTGAGCTGTATGGCGGCTTTATTTTTTTTTTTTTTTAGAGATAAGTTAACGTTTTCAGAGATACCATTTTTATTTACACTCTTTTTATCTTGTTTTATTCACCTTTTTTGGGCTGTACAATGAAATGTTTTTTTACTACATTTTGTATTATTTTTTGCTTACAATTTTCACTGTAGGGGTTAAATAGTGTGACAGTTAGGCTATGTGCCCACGTGTGCGCTCTGCACCGCAGCTAAAAGGTGCGCTTCAGAGCGCAGCTGAAAAGCTCCGTTCTGAAGCGCATGGTGCCCGCAGAGAACGTGCGCTCTGCATGCTGCCTCTCCCTATAGACAGCATGCAAACCGCATGGAAGAAGTGACATGTCACTTCTTAGAACGCAGCGATTCGGGCAGCAGCCGAATCGCTGCGTTCTAATATGCCACGTGCGCACGGCTCCTGCACAATCTCCATAGACTGTGCAGGGGACGCAGGACGCATGCAGTTACGCTGCGGTGCAGATCGCAGCGTAACTGCATGAAAACACACAACGTGGGCACATAGCCTTATATAAATCAGGTCGTTCTGGATGCGACAATACTAAATATTTGTACTTTATTTTAGTTTTTACATAAACATATTGGTATTTTTTTTCTCATTTTTGAAGAATATTTGTACCATTTTTTTTATTTAGTCCCTCTATTGAACTATTAACCTGATCATTAGTACAATGCAATGCATTACACCTGTCAGTGCTACACCAATAAAACGCCTTTTAGACCATGCTCCTGGCAAGGTCGAACAGTCCATCCTAGCTAGCACATCAGGAGGTCACTTTTTAACAACGATGGGCAGCCCGCGATTACGTTGCAGAGGTGCCTATCGGCTGAGAAAGGGAGTCCCTTCCCTTTTAACACCTTTTTTTTAAATCAGGTTTTTATTTTTTATTTAACAGCAAAATTATATAACACATAAAATAAATTATCCCATAAAAACATCACAGAAAGGGGAAAAACTATTAGTCAGTAAGAAAAACCACACAAATTACATAATAAACAATGCACCCGTAGTCCACATCTCACTTCAATATAGGTCACAAAGTACATATTTCCCATATATATTCCAGCAATACACATATCACCCTATTTGAGTAAATTTGTTAACCGGTTAGAAGGAGAAGGACCTGGTCGACCGCACTGTCCTGCAGTAACGCAGGAGGGAAGGTCTGGGGTATGCAACCATGCCCCCCACATCTTATAGAACTTCTTCTAACACCTTCTAAATGCCACAATCACTAATGATTGTGGTATTTAGAGGCTTAAGTATCTGGGGGAGGAGCGGGCCATGGCTGTGACAGCCAAGATCTCAGCTATCATTTGAGACAATCATGCGGGCACAACTCCTGGGACCGCATAATAGTCAAGACATACCAGTACACCACATGTCGGCAAGTCATTGCAAAATATGACGTATCGCTACGCCACAAGTCAAGAAGAGTGTGACAACACAAAATAGCTTCTGTAAAAAAGTATTTTTGGAAACTATAAAAAAAAGTTAATTATACAAACCTAATCCACCCCCGAAATAAATAACTACTAAAAAATTCTAGCTACTATTAAAATATACAACTTCAAAAATAAAAATCCTCATTTGTTTATTTCAGCAGAGTAAAACAAAAAGTTATGGCTTGTGAAAATTAAGAAAAAAATAAAATCACTGTATCCTGAAATTCAAAACTCACCTAGAATGGCTGCCGCCTGTAGTGAGTATTTCTCTGCATTCACCTGCTTGATCAGCTCCTGAACATCTGGTAGTTCCTGGAATCACAAAATTTACCATGGTCACATGCTGCCATCCCAACTTATAAAAGAACAAGTCTATTGCCTCAGTTTACTGAAAATGTGTTAGTGGATGCTGAACAGTCTATTGCACAAAAACATGCTTTCATTTTTCAGCTATCTAGATTACTTAAATTTTGATCCATTTTTTTCAAGGTCTCTGAAGGATTACCATGGAATTGCTTTTCTTAGTTCCAGCCTGAGCTTTGACTTCCTTTGCATATTTCAGCACCCGGTCATACAGCACGAGGGCCTCACTCCACTTCTTCACCAGGACGTAGGACTGAGCGATGAAGAAACACCTGCCAGAAGAGCCATAGTGACTTACAGTGACATATGATAAATCCAAATGACTTACGCATAGATTATTAGTTACTTTGTATCCTCATGATCTCAACATACATACCTGTATGCTTTGTACACCAGCGTCTTAAGGACAATTTCCTTCTGGAAGCTTTGGTCTTCCTCCAAGCCCGGCAGCTGTGTCAGCTCAGCCAGATTCTGTAATCCAAACAGTGAAAAGTAGATTGTGTGCTTCACTGTCAGCATTGCTCACAGATACAGTAGAATGTATAGTCAGCCTAGTACACACTGTACGCTCCTCGTGGCCAGTTCTTCTGGAGCATCACCTATCATCATAGATTATGGATTTTAGCTGCCTCCGTTACTTACCTGCAGGATGATATCATAAAGCCTAATGAGGTCCTGGGGACGTGGGGTCCTCTTGCCATCTTCTTCAGTCTGAGGCTGGCAGAGCAGCGCCTTTTGCAGAGCACTGGCCATGCTTTCATTGCGCTGGATGGCTGTGGAAAGCTTGATGTAGGACAGGTAACTGCGAAAGGAAGATATTGAAACTACATTTCCCTCTGGTAGGAACATATGTACATGAGAAATTACACTACTATTCGGGTATATGCACACGTATAATATTTGCAGCAAATACTGGAGTGTTGGCATGAAAAATGAGGCATAAAATAAGTGTGTTAGGATTTTCCCGCTATTTCAATTGGTGAAAGGCGCTGCAAAAAAGCTGAATTTAGATATTGCCAAACTGAAACGGTTTCAGATTTGCAGTGAAAAAATAAGCAGCATGTGCATTAGATTGCTGAAATCTCACTCACTTTTGGTGTAGTATAATGCTGCGTTTTTTTCATGGCTGCATGTGAACATACCCTTATAGCCTCTTTTGTCCTTTTGAATGTGACATCCTCTGAAGCTCATGTTACATTGTCATCATCAAGGAGACATGCCAATTTTGGTATCCTGCATGGTTATTTTAATGAAGGTAAAAGGGAAGAGACTGCACTGTGCACAGAATAATCAGGCGAGTATTTTTGACAATATCATTTTAATACAGATTTTCCAACTCCAAGCTTCATAAACTTGAAGGCTTATTGGATGAAACAGATCAGGTGATGAGTATTTGTGAAATGACGAAGGTGAGGCCTAAAAACAACAGCCTTTATCAAGGTATGCAGAATTATTATTAGGCAGCTTTTTTTCCTCAGGCAAAATGGACCAAAAAAAGATTTAAAGGGAAGACGTCGTCCAAAAAAGAAAAAAAAGTTAGTAACTGAAAAAATATAAAGTATTAATGTTTTGTTTAAATATTATTTGCTTTTAATTGAGCACAATATAAAAAAAAAATTAAAAAGTTTGATATTTTCCACTCTTAAACACTAGGGGGAGAAGCTGCTGAAATCCTACTGCAGAGCTACTGTAGCATTAGCTCACATTACAACTGCAGTAAAAGTGGGCAAAATCTGCTCTCCTGTGCGTGATGTCACCTCCCCCTCCCAATCTGGGTGTTTCCAAAAGGATAAGGGAAGATGAAGTTTAGGATCACAGTGTGGAGCCATATTGTTGGTGGCTGCAAAGTGATCCTAATATCTAAAGTGTCACCAAGGACAGCTGCATAGCACTCCCCACATAGCGCTCTGCACGCCCTGTTCCAGCAATGCTCTGCCACCCACCTGCAATGCTCTGCTGCATGCACGCCTGCCCGCAATGCTCTGCCGCCCGCCTGCAATGCTCTACCACACGCACGCCCCCCCCCAATGCTCTGCCGCATGCCCGTGAATACCGTGCTCCGCTGAGTTGAGGCCCGAGGTGAGCACACAAGAGTGGCCGGCGGTGGGGAAGGGGAGAGTGGCAGTGGAGGGGCTGCGGCGGGGAGGACAGAGGGTTGCAGCAGTGGCAGCGGGGGAGCAGGAAGCAGACAGTGCAGGAGATGGGGTCAGAGAGCGACATCTGTCTTCTATGCACAGGGGCTGCTGTATTTGATCTCTTCCCTGTGCTGTGATCTGGACACCCCAGGGGCGTGTCCAGGTCACAGCAAGGAGCTGTCCTGTATTAACTATAGGGTCGGAGCCCGACCACAGTCCTCTATGTCCAGGGGACTGCTATAAAGGACGTGAGTAACTGTTACACACAGCAAATCCAAGATGGCAGCCCTCAGTGTTTCAAAACTAGAATTAAATAAAAAACTAAACAGTGAATTTAATGTTGTATTAAAAATACTTAAATTTCATAATCACTATTAATACAAAAATAAAAAAAATGTGACACCCTACCTTTAACCCCTTAACGACCGCGGGCAGTAAAATTACGTCCTAGCGGTCATAATGTTACTGCCCGCGGTCTGCCGGCGGCAGCATGCCGCGATCGGCGCACATCTCAGCTGATTTTCACTGCTGAGATGTGTGCCTGATAGGCACGAGCAGAATCGTTATCTGCTCGTGCCATTTAACCCCTTAAATGGCGCTGTCAATATGTGACAGCGCCATTATAAGCGTGATCGCGGTAAACTTTTACTTACCGCCCGATACCGGAAGTCATGTGACGCGATCATGTGACTTCCGGTAGTTGTCATGGTAGCACAGGGTCATGTGATGACTCCTGTACTACACATGAATTGCTTTCACTTTCACTGTGCCCGCGGCCCAGTGAAAAAGAAAGTGAGCTTATCTGGTGTTTACAGCTGTGTAGCTGTGATCAGCAGATAGATAAGAGCGATCGGATTGCTGATCGCTATAGCCCCCTAGGGGGAATAGTAAAATAAAAAAAAAAGTAAAAAAAAAAAAATTTTAAAAAATTTTTAAAAAAAACCAAAAAACCTAAAAGTTCAAATCACCCCCCCATTCGCCCCATTGAAAATTAAAGGGTTAAAAAAATAAAAAATATACATACATTTGGCATCACCGCGTTCAGAAACGCCCGATCTATCAAAATAAAAAAATCAATCTGATCAGTATACGGCGTAGCAGCAAAAAAAATTCCAAACGCCAAAACGATGTTTGTCGCCACAACTTTTGCGCAAAATGCAATAAGAGGCGATCAAAACGTAGCATCTGCGCAAAAATGGTACCGTTAAAAACGTCAGCTCGAGACAAAAAGAAGGGAATTTTGTTTACTTACCGTAAATTCCTTTTCTTCTAGCTCCAATTGGGAGACCCAGACAGTGGGTGTATAGCTACTGCCCTCTGGAGGCCGCACAAAGAACTACACTTAAAAGTGTAAGGCCCCTCCCCTTCTGGCTATACACCCTCCCGTAGGAGTACAGATTCCTCAGTTTTAGTACCAAAGCAAGAAGGAGGAAAGCCAATAACAGTTTCAAAAACAAATTCAATCCGATAACATGATCGGAGAACTTAAGAAACAACATGAACAACATGTGCACCCGAAAAACGAAACCCTAAGAACAAATAGGGCGGGTGCTGGGTCTCCCAATTGGAGCTAGAAGAAAAGGAATTTACGGTAAGTAAACAAAATTCCCTTCTTCTTTTTCGCTCCTAATTGGGAGACCCAGACAGTGGGACGTCCAAAAGCAGTCCCTGGGTGGGTAAAAAGATACCACATGAACGGGCTGTCAGACAGCCTCTTCCTACAGGTGGGCCACCGCCGCCTGAAGGACCTGTCTACCTAGGCTGGCATCTGCCGAAGCGTAGGTATGCACTTGATAGTGTTTGGTAAACGTGTGCAGACTCGACCAGGTAGCCGCCTGGCACACTTGCTGAGCCGTAGCCTGATGCCGCAATGCCCAGGACGCACCCACGGCTCTGGTAGAATGGGCCTTCAGTCCAGATGGAATCGGAAGCCCAGCAGAACGGTATGTGTGAAGAATTGGTTCCTTGATCCACCGCGCCAGGGTGGATTTGGAAGCTTGCGATCCCTTATGCTGACCAGCGACTAGGACAAAGAGCGCATCAGAACGGCGCAGAGCCGCCGTGCGAGAAATGTAAATCCTGAGTGCTCTCACCAGGTCCAACAGATGTAAACCCTTTTCAAATTGGTGAACTGGATGCGGACACAAAGATGGTAAAGTGATATCCTGATTGAGATGAAAGGAAGAAACCACCTTGGGAGAAAACTCTGGAATTGGACGCAGTACTACCTTGTCTTGGTGAAACACCAGGAAGGGAGATTTGCAAGATAACGCCGCTAGCTCGGACACTCTTCGAAGAGACGTGACCGCCACAAGAAAAACTACCTTTTGTGAAAGCCGAGAAAGGGGAACCTCTTTCAAAGGCTCGAAAGGCGGCTTCTGGAGAGCAATGAGAACCTTGTTCAGATCCCAGGGTTCCAATGGCCGTCTGTAAGGAGGAACAATATGACAAACTCCTTGGAGAAACGTGCGTACTTTAGAAAGCTGTGCCAAGCGCTTCTGAAAGAATACGGATAGCGCGGAGACTTGACCCTTAAGAGAGCTAAGCGACAAACCTTTTTCCAACCCAGACTGCAGGAAGGAAAGAAAAGTTGGCAATGCAAATGGCCAGGGAGAAAACCCTTGAGCCACGCACCACGCTAAGAATATCTTCCACGTTCTGTGATAGATCTTAGCTGAGGATGGTTTTCTAGCCTGTCTCATTGTGGCAACAACTTCATGAGATAAACCTGAGGCCGCTAGGATCCAGGACTCAATGGCCACACAGTCAGGTTCAGGGCCGCAGAATTCAGATGGAAAAACGGCCCTTGAGACAGCAAATCTGGACGGTCTGGTAGTGTCCACGGTTGGCCTACCGTGAGATGCCACAGATCCGGGTACCACGACCTTCTTGGCCAATCTGGAGCGACGAGTATGGCTCGATGGCAGTCGGACCTGATTTTCCGGAGAACTCTGGGTAACAATGCTAGAGGTGGGAACACATAGGGGAGTCGGAATTGCGACCAATCCTGAACCAAGGCGTCTGCCGCCAGCGCTCGGTGATCGTGAGACCGTGCCATGAAAACTGGGACCTTGTTGTTGTGCCGTGACGCCATCAGATCGACGTCCGGCGTCCCCCAGCGGCAACAGATCTGCTGAAACACGTCCGGGTGAAGGGACCATTCTCCTGCGTCCATGCCCTGGCGACTGAGAAAGTCTGCTTCCCAGTTTTCCACGCCTGGGATGTGAACTGCGGATATGGTGGACGCTCTGCTTTCCACCCACGTCAAAATCCGATGGACTTCTTGAAAAGCTTGGCGACTGCGTGTTCCCCCTTGGTGGTTGATGTACGCCACCGCCGTGGAATTGTCCGACTGAATCCGAATCTGCTTGCCTTCCAGCCATTGTTGGAAGGCTCGCAGGGCAAGATAGATTGCTCTGATTTCCAGAACATTGATCTGCAGGGTGGACTCTTCCAGAGTCCACATCCCCTGAGCCCTGTGGTGGAGATACACCGCTCCCCACCCTGATAGGCTCGCATCAGTCGTGACCACTGCCCAGGACGGGGGAAGGAACGACTTTCCCTGTGCCAATGAGGTGGGGAGAAGCCACCAACGCAGAGAGTCCTTGGCAGTCTGAGAGAGGGAGACAGTCCTGTCGAGGGACGTCGATTTCCCGTCCCATTGGCGTAGAATGTCCCATTGTAGAGGGCGCAGATGAAACTGCGCGAACGGGACTGCCTCCATTGCTGCTACCATCTTTCCTAGGAAATGCATGAGGCGCCTCAGTGAGTGCGACTGGCTCTGAAGGAGAGATTGCACTCCAGTCCGTAGCGAGCACTGCTTGTCCAGTGGAAGCTTCACTATCGCTGAGAGAGTATGAAACTCCATGCCAAGATAAGTCAGAGATTGGGTCGGGGTTAGATGAGACTTTGGAAAGTTGATAATCCACCCGAAACTCTGGAGAGTGTCTAGTGCCACCTTCAGACTGTGTTGGCATGCCTCTTGAGAGGGTGCCTTTATAAGCAGGTCGTCTAGATACGGGATGACCGAGTGACCTTGCGAGTGCAGAACAGCTACTACTGCTGCCATGACCTTGGTGAAGACCCGGGGGGCTGTTGCCAGACCGAAAGGTAACGCTACGAACTGCAGGTGTTCGTCGTGTATGACGAAGCGTAGGAAACGCTGATGCTCTGGTGCGATCGGCACGTGGAGATACGCATCTTTGATATCTATTGATGCCAGAAAATCTCCTTGAGACATTGAGGCTATGACGGAGCGTAGGGATTCCATCCGGAACCTCCTGACTTTTACGTGTCTGTTGAGCAACTTTAGATCCAGGACGGGCCGATACGATCCGTCCTTTTTTGGGACCACAAACAGATTGGAGTAAAAACCGTGACCTTGTTCCTGAAGAGGGACGGAGGTCACCACTCCTTCCGCTTTTAGAGCGGCCACCGCCTGCAACAGAGCATCGGCTCGGTCTGGTGGGGGAGAAGTTCTGAAGAAACGAGTTGGCGGACGAGAACTGAACTCTATCCTGTACCCGTGAGACAGAATATCCCTCACCCAACGGTCTTTGACGTGTGACAGCCAGATGTCGCCAAAGTGGGAAAGCCTCCCACCGACCGCGGGTGTGGGAATCGGAGACCGCAAGTCAGGAGGACGCCGTCTTGGCAGCGGGGCCTCCGGCTGCCCTTTTTGGGCGTGACTGAGACCTCCAAGAATCTGAGCGTCTCTGGTCCTTTTGAGTCTTTTTTGACGAGGTGAATTTGGACCTGCCCGGTCCTCGAAAGGACCGATAACCAGACTGACCCTTCCTCTGTTGGGGTCTGTTTTGTCTGTGTTGCGGTAAGGATGAGTCCTTACCCTTGGAGTGTTTGATGATTTCATCCAAACGCTCTCCAAACAATCGGTCACGAGAAAACGGCAAATTGGTTAAGCACTTCTTGGAATGAGAATCTGCTTTCCAATGTCTCAACCACAGGGCCCTACGCAAAAAAACGGAGTTGGCTGACGCCACTGCCGTGCGGCTTGTAGCGTCAAGAACAGCATTAATCGCGTACGACGCGAATGCCGCCATTTGCGAGGTCAATGGTGCTACCTGCGGGGCAAATGCACGTGTGACGGAGTCAACTCGCGCAAGCCCGGCTGAGATAGCTTGGAGTGCCCATACGGCTGCAAAAGAAGGCGCCAATGACGCTCCAATCGCTTCATAGATGGATTTCAGCCAGAGCTCCATCTGCCTGTCAGTGGCATCTTTAAGTGCCGCTCCATCTTCAACTGCAACCAAGGATCTAGCTGCCAGCCTGGAAATTGGAGGATCCACTTTTGGACACTGGGTCCAACCCTTGACCACCTCAGGGGGAAAAGGATAGCGTGTATCTTTAAGCCGTTTAGGAAAACGCCTTTCAGGATAAGCGTGGGGTTTCTGGATTGCGTCTCTAAAGTCAGCGTGGTCCAGAAAAGTGCTTAAAGTACGCTTAGGGTATCTGAAATGGATTCTCTCGTGCTGCGAAGCTGACTCCTCCACAAGAGGAGCTGGTGGGGAAATATTTAACATCTTATTGATGTTAAATATAAGATCATTAACTATGGCGTCACCATCTGGTGTATCTAGATTGAGAGCGGTCCCAGGATCAGAATCCTGATCAGTTACGTCCGCCTCATCACCCATAGATTCATCTCGCTGGGATCCTGACCATTGAGATGAATGTGAAGGCCCGTCATAGCGAGCCCGCTTAGGCTGCCCGGGGCCATCATCCGAGTCAGAGTCTTCACCCTGAGGTGTATATGCCCGTCCCGGAGCTTGGAGCTGAGGGGGACCAGGGGGCAATGATTGCACAGTGTCCGTGGCCTGAAGTACAGGCCTAGCTCGCAATGTGTCAAGAATTTGTGACATAGTGAGAGACATTCTGTCAGCAAAAGCTGCAAACTCAGTTCCTGTCACCTGGACAGCATTCACAGGTGGTACACCCTGGGTCACGTCCAGCAGAGGTCCCGACTGTGCAAGCGCCGCAGGGGCCGAGCACTGCACACAATGGGGGTCCGTGGAGCCTGCCGGTAGAAAAGTCCCACATGCGGTGCAGGAAGCATATAATGTCTGTGCTTTGGCACCCTTGCGTTTTGCGGACGACATGCTGCTGGCTCTCTGCAATGTGAGAGAGTCTATAGCCAAAGGGCGACCAGCGCTATGCAATACAAAGTATTTGTAGCAACAAAATACTAAGAATAGTACTGGCACAAGAGGGGGTGAGCCCTGAGGGCTGCTTACCGCCCGCTGAATAGCGGGTAAGAGGCTGCAAAATTCCTTGTCTGGGTCTCCCCGGCTCCCCTCTGCAGCTCAGCGTGTCAGCAGGAATGGCTGCCGGCGTCTGTGGAGAGGGGCGGTCCGTGGGAGTTCCCAAACAAAAGTGCGGGAAACAGTGTCCCCTCTGTGCCGATTGGGAGGGCTGGAGTATGTAAAAACGACTCCAGCCCTCAGCGCTGATGCACTGGCCAGCGTCCCGCCCCTCTCCTGACTGGCAGGTCTGGGGGCGGGAACGAACGGAAGCAGGCCGCAAAAGCCGGGGACTCGATTTATCAGCGCGGCCGCCGTAAAAGCGCGGGCCGCGCTGAAGTCCCCGGCGCACCACAAGTGCCAGCCGCGCCGCAGTCCCAGCGGCCGGCATGACCGATTTCTAAACGTGGCCAGCGTCCCGCCCCTCTCCTGACTGGCAGGTCCGGGGGCGGGAACGAACGGAAGCAGGCCGCAAAAGCCGGGGACTCGAGTTATCAGCGCGGCCGCCGTAAAAGCGCGGGCCGCGCTGAAGTCCCCGGCGCACCACAAGTGCCAGCCGCGCCGCAGTCCCAGCGGCCGGCGCGACCGATTCCTGGAAGTGTGCCTGCTTCAGCTAAGCTGAATGAGGCCATGGCACAAGCGCCGTAGCGCAGATGTCCCCCGGCGCACTACAACACCCAGCATGCTGCGGTGTGAGCGCCAAATGCACGGGGACACAGAGTACCTTGAGGAAGCAGGGCCATGTCCCTGATGTACTCCGCTCCATCCAGCATCTTCTCCAGGGGCTGTAGATGGAGCACGGTCTCAGTGCCTGGAGACCAGTAAATCCCACTTCACCCAGAGCCCTGTAAAAAGGGATGGGGAAGGAATCAGCATGTGGGCTCCTGCCGCCGTACCCGCAATGGGTACCTCAACCTTACAAACACCTCCGACATACAGTGGGGTGAGAAGGGAGCATGCTGGGGACACTATATGTGTCCTCTTTTCTTCCATCCGACATAGTCAGCAGCTGCTGCTGACTAAAAACAATGGAGCTATGCGTGCGTGTCTGACCTCCTTGCGCACAAAGCTAAAACTGAGGAATCTGTACTCCTACGGGAGGGTGTATAGCCAGAAGGGGAGGGGCCTTACACTTTTAAGTGTAGTTCTTTGTGCGGCCTCCAGAGGGCAGTAGCTATACACCCACTGTCTGGGTCTCCCAATTAGGAGCGAAAAAGAAATAAGCAGTCACTGAGCCATAGATCCCGAAAAATGAGACTGCTACGGGTCACAGAATATGGCGTAAAACGTGTGCCACTTTTTTCGGACAAACTTCCGATTTTTGTTTAACCCCTTATATAAAAGTAAACCTATACATGTTTGGTGTCTACGAACTCGCACTGACCTGAGGCATCACACCCACACATCAGTTTTACCATATAGTGAACACATTGAATAAAATATCTTAAAAACAATAGTGCTATCGCACTTTTTTTTGCAATTTTTCTGCATTTGGAATTTGTTTGCCGTTTTCCAGTACACTATATGGTAAAACTTATGGTTTAATTTAAAAGTACAGCTCGTTCCGCAAAAAATGAGCCCTCACATGACCATATTGACTGAAAAATAAAAAAAAGTTACGTCTCAGAAAAATGGCGAAAAAAAAACGGAAAGCGAAAAATCAGCCGGTCGTGAAGGGGTTAATGAGCTCTGAAAAGAAAAAAAATTGTTATAAGCCTTACAGAGGGATGCAGCACTCCTAAGATTGTTAAGATATTGGGGCATGATCACATGATCACAGAACTATTAAAGGTTTTGTTGCAAATAGGCAACAGAATCACAAAAACGTGTTAAGAAAAAAGAGGCATATTAACTGCCAATGATCTGAGAAGAACCAAAACAAAAAAATGACCAGGAACCCATTATCCTCCAGTGCAGTCATATTCCAGAACTGCAGCCTCCCTGGAGGGCCCAGAAAAACAAGGTGTTCAGTCAGGGCTCAGAGACATGACCGGGATGAGAAGGCTGAAACCCAACCACCACTGAACAAGAAACAGAATGTGCAATGTCACCAAGAACCTGCTGAAGTCTGATTTTTCAAAGGTTTTATGAACCGATGAGATGAGCAAGACTGAACTGACCAGCTGGATGGACCACGGCTGTATCAGTAATGGGTACAGACCTGCACTTCAATGCAAAGTGGAGGTGGGTACTCCTATGGGTTGGTATTATTAAAGATGAAATAGTCTTCATCTCAAAAATTAACTCAAAATCAAATCTCAAAGATATTGCCAGCTTCCAGAAGACACTTTCTTCATGCAGTGGCACAGGAAAGTTTGCATCTTTCAAGAAAACCATGATTTTTATAAGGGACAATGTTCCATTACATGCAAAGTACTCCGCTGTTTGGCTGACAGTAAAAGTCTTAAAGATGCACGACTAATGACATGGCCCCTTTCTCACCTAACCTATACCTTATTGAGAACTTGTGGGCACTACTTAAATGCAAGATTTATAGTGAAGGAAAACAGTCATCTCTGAACAGTGTTTGGGAGGCTACGGTTGGTGCAGCCCCCCCAAAAAAGACCCACAGATTAAGAAACTGTCCGACTCCATGGAAGGAAGGCTTATGACTGTTATTAAAAAGAAGGGGGGCTATATTGGTCACACTTTTTTGAAATTGGAGAAAAATAGATTTTTGTGAACTCACCGTAAAATCGTTTTCTCTTAGCCATCATTGGGGGACACAGGACCATGGGTGTTATGCTGCCTATCCATAGGAGGACACTAAGTAGATGCAAAAGACATTAGCTCCTCCTCTGCAGTATAAACCCCCTGGCCGGGCCAGGCAACCTCAGGTTTAGTACACAAGCAGTAGGAGAAAAAAAATAGTAAGAACTTATCTCAACGGATGAACATGAGAAAAAAAAAAAGAGTCATAACCAAATAAGGTACTGAGAGAACAAAGGCCCAACAGGACAACAGGATGGGTGCTGTGTCCCCCAATGATGGCTAAGAGAAAACGATTTTACGGTGAGTACACAAAAATCCGTTTTTCTCTGACGCCTTATTGGGGGACACAGGACCATGGGACGTCCTAAAGCAGTCCATGGATGGGAAAAATAATAGAAAGACAACACAACCCAAGGACGAGGAACCAGTCCCAGACAGTCTGGAGCGCCTACTGAGAGAGGTGCTCTACTGCCGTTTGCAGAATTTTCCTACCCAGATTTGCCTCAGCTGAAACCTGGGTATGGACTCTGTAATGCTTTCAAAAAGTATGTAGGCTAGACCAGGTCGCAGCCTTACACACCTGTTCCACTGAAGCCTGATGCCGAATGGCCCACGAAGCGCCAACTGCTCGCGTGGAATGAGCCCGCAGCCCACTAGGAATGGGCTTGAGTTGCAAGCGGTAGACTTCCTGGATCGCAGAGCGAATCCAGCGAGCCAGAGTTGCCTTTGAAGCTGCCTGTCCCTTCTTTGGCCCCTCAGGAATGACGAACAAAGAGTCCGTTTTCCTAAAGGGGGCTGGCCTGGATATGTAATATCTGAGAGCTCTGACGAGGTCTAACAAATGCAGAGAGCTTTCCACCCTATGAACTGGGTGTGGACAAAAGAAAGGCAGAACAATGTCCTCGTTCAAATGAAAACGGGGTAGGAACCTTTGGAAGAAAATCCGGAAGGGGGCGCAGAACCACCTTGCCCTGGTGAAAGATCAGAAAAGGCTCACGGCAAGAGAGTGCTGCTAGCTCCGAAACCCGTCTGATGGATGTAATTGCCACCAGGAATGTTACCTTCCAGGACAGAAGAGCAAGGGAGGATTCCTTGAGAGGTTCAAAGGGGGACCTCTGGAGACCGTCCAGAACGAGATTGAGGTCCCATTAGTCCAGCGGCCGTTTGTACGGGGGAACTGGATGGGAAACGCCCTGGAGGAAGGTCTTGACTTGCGGTTTTTGAGCCAGGCGGCATTGGTAGAAGATTGAGAGCGCAGAGACCTGCCCTTTAAGGGAGCTGAGAGTCAACCCCGCTTGAAAGCCAGACTTCAGAAAAGTCGAGAATTCTGGGGATGGCCAGAGGCATAGGCTGGACGTTCGTTTCCCTGCACCATGAAAGAAAGATTTTCCACGTACGGTGGTAAATGCGGGATGAAGCAGGCTTTCGGGCGCTGATCATGGTGGAAATAACCGAGGGGGAGAATCCGCTCTTGCTAATACCCAGGTCTCAATGGCCATGCCGTCAGCTTCAGGGCTCTGGAGTTCTGATGGGAAATGGGCCCTTGGGTCAGCAAGCCTGGGATGTCTGGAAGGCGCCACGGTACATCTGTGAGCATTTGTACTAATTCGGTGTACCAGGCGCACCTGGGCCAGTCCGGTGCTATCAGTATCACCGGGACTCCCTGTGCCTTGATCTTCCTGATTACCCGCGGCAGCAGGGGTAGAAGGTGGAAATACGTAAGGCAGGCGGAAGTGGTGCCAGGAGCAGACTAGAGCATCCACGCCAATGGACTGCGGGTCGCGTGACCTGGCTATGAACGCGGGTGCCTTTGCGTTCAACCTTGAGGCCATTAGATCCACGTCTGGTGTACCCTAGCGAGTGCAGATATGTAGGAACACTTCTGGGTGGAGAGACCACTCTCCGGCGGCCAGGCCTTGGCGACTTAGAAGTCTGCTGCCCAGTTCTCTACTCCCGGTATGTGTACCGCTGATATCACTGACCCAGTCGATTCGGCCCAGCTGAGGATCTTGTGGGCCTCGAGGTAAGCCGCTTTGCTGCGGGTGCCTCCCTGCCGATTGATATACGCTTCAGTTGTCGCATTGTCCGATTGGACTCGAATCTGACGACCTGCTAGCAGAGGGCAGAACGCCCTGAGCGCGAGGAAGATCGCGCGGATTTCCAGGATGTTTATGGGTAGGGAAGACTCCTGGGGCGTCCAACGTCCTTGAGCAGTGTGGTGCCGGTACACTGCTCCCCAGCCTAGGAGGCTGGCGTCCGTGGTCAGGACCAGTCAGTTCACTGGGAGAAAAGATCTCCCCTTCGATAGGGATGAGGACCGAAACCACCAGCGGAGTGCATACCTGACTGAAGGCGTCAGGTGAAGAGGTTTGTCCAGGGAGAAGGGGCTCTTGTCCCAGGCAGCTAGAAGGGCTAGCTGCAGTGGGCGGAGGTGCAGCTGAGCAAAGGATACTGCCTCCATAGCCGCCACCATCCTGCCGAGCACCTACATGCTGAATCGAATGGAGCGAGACGGAGGACGTAGAAGGCAGCGTACCGCTTGTCGAAGAGCGATCGCCTTGTCCTGAGGGAGATATATCAAGCCCCGGCAGGTGTCCAGGGACATGCCCAGGAAGGTGATGGATCATGATGAGACCGGGGATGATTTGTCTAAATTCAGTAGCCACCCTAAGCGGGATAGGGTGTCCACGGTGATCTGTACGCTGGTTGAGCAGTCGCAGAAGGAGGGGGCTTTGATGAGGTCGTCCAAAGTAAGGGAGAATGACTACTCCCCTGGCCTGAAGGACGCTCATGGCGGCCGCCATGACTTTGGTGAAGACCCTTGGTGCGGTGGCAAGGCTGAAGGGTAGGGCTACGAATCGAAAATGGGAGTCCTGAACCGCGAAGCGGAGGAACTTTTGGTGAGCTGGGGCGATGGGTATGTGCAGGTACGCGTCCTTGATATCTATGGAGGCGAGGAACTCCCCTTCGACCATGGATGCAATAATGGACCCTAGGGACTCCATTCTGAATCTCCGTACGTGCACATGTTTGTTCAGGTGTTTGAGGTCCAGGATGGGATGGGGACCACAAAGAGGTTAGAATAAAAACCCCTGAACTTCTCGTCGTCCGGGACAGGTATTATCACTCCTGCTGTTTGGAGTGAGTGGATTGCTGAGAAAAAAAGCCTTGCGTCGTTTGAGTCTTTGGGGGGTTTGAGAGAAAGAACCGACTCGGGGGTCGGGTCTGAAATTCTATGTGGTAACCGGAAGATACAAGGTCTCGCACCCATTTGTCGTCTGAGGCGGCAGCCCAGATGTGTTGAAAGAGCCGCAGTCGCCCTCCTACAATGAGAGTGTCTTCCGGGCCGCCGAATGAGTCATGAGGGGGGAAAATGTCGTGGACGAGTCTCCCTAGTCTTGGACTGTTTCGGTCTAGGCTGCCATGACGAAGTGGGTTTCGGGGAGAGCTGAGAAGGTCAGTCCCTGCGTAGTCCGCGGCTAGTGGCGGGGGCAGAGCGGGATGTCGACCAACCAAATGAGTTCCGAAAGGAGCGGAACGAGGACTGTGGACGTCTGGTGAAGGTCGTCCTGGGCTTCAGCTGGGGAAGGGAGGTACTCTTTCCACCCGTGGCGTCAGAAATGAGCTTGTCCAGACGTTCGCCAAACAAATAGGTCTGGAAAAAAGGGAAGGCCCGTGAGAGACTTCTTGGAGGCAGAGTCCGCTCGCCATTGTCGGAGCCAGAGGGCTCTACAGATGGCTATGGTATTTAAGGCGGCAAAAGTTGCGCAGGTAGCAGCGTCAATGGAGGCCTGCATGAGGTACTCCGCCGCAGTGGCAATTTGAGCTGTTACCTCTGTGAAGGTATGAGGAAACTGGGATTCCTCAAGCGAAGTGTTAAGGGATTCTGCCCAGACTGAGATCGCCTTTGCGACCCACACAGAGGCAAAGGAGGGCGAGAGGGAGGAACCCGCAGCCTCAAAGGCAGAGCGGGCGAGGTGCTCCACCTGTCTGTCTGTCGGGTCCTTGATGGAGGAACCATCGGGTAAAGACAGGAGCGTCTTTGTGGCAAGGCGGGAGACCAGGGGGGGTCGTCCGAGGGCGGATCGGCCCAGCCCTCAGGGGCAGGTGAGGCAAAAGGGTACCGGGACTCCATGAGTTTACGGTTACCGAAGCGCCTGTCAGGCTTCTCCCTTTGCTTTGTGAGGATATCCTGAAACTCTGGGTGATCAGCGAAAACCTTTTGGGGTTTCCTTGCCCTCTTAAAGGAGACCGCATGGTCAGTGGTAGTGGATGGGGGATCCTCCACATGCAGAGTTTGGTTGATTGCTGCTATAAGGGAGTCTATTGCAGTTTGATCATCTGGGGAGGTTGAAACCAAGGAATCATCCTGGTACAAAACAGCATTCTCCCTCCTCCGGCTCTTCAGAAGCCTTGGAGCGTGTGAGAGAGCCTGCCCTGTGCGCTCCCGAGGGAGAACCATGGGGTCCATGAGAGAGTGCTGGAGACACCCGGCCGTGTGCTCTTTTCCTGATCCCTGCAACCGGTGAAGCATGGGCCCGGATTCCCTCAGAAGGACCCTCCATAGGGGTATCCTCAGGCTGCGTTCCCGTCCAGGGGCCCAGAAGGGTGTGGATGACGACATTGCATAGCCAGCACCAGGTTCTGTGACAGTTTTTCCATGGATTGGGACAGAAACTGTGTCCATTCCGGTGGGCTGGGAGCCCTAGGCTCTGGGCTGACGGTTGCGACGGTGGTGGCAGGGGGGTCTTGGGGGGGCTATAGGGGCACAGGACTCACAGAGAGAAGAGATGTGTTTACGTGGTAGCTCAGCGTGGCAGGCAGTGCAGGCTGAATAATAGACTATGTGAGCCTTATCACTCTTAGTACCCTTAGAATTCTGCATGTTCCTAATAGGAGTATGCCAGGAGGGGGAGCAATGATCTGCAAAGCTACAAGTGAATTAGTGGGAAGCAAGGATTGTATTTGCTTCGGTGTACCTCACCAGAATCAGCCGATGGCCCTGCGTCCTCAGGAAGGAGTAAGCCCGCTCTGTGGAGATCTTCACGTGCTTTCCTGGGGGGAGGGGCTTATTGCGGCCCACGGGGCTTCGCGCTAAAAGAGCGCCAAGAAGAAGTCAGTGTGCCCCCCTGTTGTCGGTAGTAAAAAAACGGCGGGAAGAGAGCTTCTGTGACGTTTTTTTCTTTTTTCCCCTCCCTCCAGCCAGCACACAGCTAGTGGGAATAAAGACTGCGAGTTTGAGCCCTGGAAGCCCTTCCCCGCCTCCGGTAGATTATCTCTGCAGGATTCCCTGCAATCAGCAAGGGACTCCCCCCTCCTCCAGCCAGCACGCAGCTATGGTGGGAATAAAGACTGTAAATTCAGTAGTCTTGGGAGCCATTCCCTGCACAGTCTTTCTCCCTTTGCCTGGGAAACCAGTCAGGGGGGATCTCACCTTAACACTGCCTCAGTCCAGGCAGTGGAAATAGCAGAGTCAGCTTGCTGTGTCCGGCCACACAGGTGCAATGTATCAACTCAGTGCCTGCATAAAGGAGCTGAGGAAGTGTGCCTCTGCCCTGGGCTCTGGAAAATCGGTGTCTGTGGGAACAGTCGTCCAGTAAAAGGCAGCCCAGGATCCAGCGTCGCAGGAGGGGGTACATGGAGGCGACACTACGCGTTCCCGCCCGTTGATGGCATTGGGAGATCGGTCCCTTGGGGAAACCGTCGCCCTCAAAAAATAACAAAACCTTGAAAGGATGTGCCTCCTACAGACACTAAGCTAAAACTGAGGTTGCCTGGCCCGGCCAGGGGGTGTATACTGCAGAGGAGGAGCTAATATCTTTTGCATCTACTTAGTGTCCTCCTATGGATAGGCAGCATAACACCCATGGTCCTGTGTCCCCCAATGAGGCGTCAGAGAAATGTGGCTTTCTACATTTGAGTTGTTTGGTAATTATGACTTTAACAGATGAAAATTAACAATTGAGATGTGAAAAATTGTCCAATAATTCTGCACACAGATATTCTCCTAAGAAAGATAAAAGCTCACTTTTACTTTCTTAAATACTTAGGTTTTAAGTTTAACAACTTTTTGGAAAGACAGACTGCTCTGTAGTGGTTAAATGAATAGTCAAAAATACAAAATTACCTAATTGAGCCCACAATGCATGTAGCTTTAAGGGTTTATGCCCTACTAGGACAACCCCTTCTCATTCACCATGTTTGACCACATTAAAATAAAAAAAGCTTGTGCTCACCTTTTGAGCTAGCGCCATTCCAGCGGTCTTGACACTCGTGATCCCGGGGCTCTTGTGAGTGTTACTTCACGCAAGCCCCATGCCCAATTACCATCAGCTGCGTTCTGTTTGCATTCGGACACACAAGTAATCAACAGGTAGCGAATGCTGTGTCTGGTCTCTCACATCCTATTACTTCTGCGTCTGAAGGCAGGGAGAAGATTGGGAGTAGGGATCGCATTACGTCTCAACCTTACATGAGCCCCGGAAATGCAAGTGCCGCCACCACTGGAACAGCGCCTTCACAGGAGAAGAGTATAAGCTTTTTTATTTTAATAGGAGAAAATATGTGGAATGAGAAGCTGTTAACCTAGTAGTAGGCAACCCCTCACAAAGATTTGTTCTCAAGATCCTCCTTCAGGAGTGCACAGCTCCTCTGCCTCCTGGCTTCCTGTTTGCCAGGGGGCACTTTGCTCCTCAAATGTGCACGCTCCCACGTCACAGCAGAGGCAGCTTTGTCACTGCAGCTGGCCAGGTACAGTGATCCAGCCAACTTCAGAGCAGTTCTTGTAAACTCTGGAGAGAAGAACGTGGAAACGCATGCTCATTACCTTGGTAAGTGGCCACCACTGAGAGACTGCAGAGGTGGCAGGTGATCTAAGCCAGTGTCAGTACACTATACAATTAAAAATTCTTTGTTCTTCAGAACAAAGAGGATTTTTAATAAGATCTAAACTGCAAAGTTGCTTGTTTTTACAAGCGCCAAGCAATTTTACACATTTATGAGGTGTTAAATTTGACTTTTCAATTTATGTTGAAAATATTTACATTATGTGCACCTTTAGGAAAGTAGCATCTTTCTAAAGTGTCAAAATATTTTTTATGAAAAGGGAAGAAATCTTTAAGTGTATGTGCACAACATGAGGACTGGCTGCGTCCTAGATACGGCGGGTCCTGACCTGCGGGGCCACATGTCTCCTCCGCAGGAGATCGCAGCTGCTCTTGCCCACGATCAGGGTCCGTGGCACTGCGGAGTTTAGCTTTATTCTCCCTTTGGAGAACACTCGCGGCTACGCACCAAACTATTGACATGCTGCGGCTCGAGGAGCCGCACCGCAGGTCAGTTTTTGCTGCAGGAAAAACAAGCAGTGTGTGCATGGGATTTCTAGAAATCCCGTCCTCTATGTTTGTACTGTACAACGCAGTGTTTTGGACACAGCGAAAACACGGGGCATCTAAAACACTGAACTCTGATCATGGGCACACAGCCTTACAAGTATAAAAAAAGATTGTAAGCAGGGCAAAAAGCTTTCTTGATATGCTGAAGGTGTTACGCTATAACGTCTGATATTGTCTGTACATGTCCCCTCTGTACTGTAAAACGCTATGGAATATGTTGGCACTACAGAAATAATAAAATATATTTTTAAGTCATGTCTTCACTAAAAGTACTAAAGTAGATCTATTCCTCAAACTCAGACAGCATTATTAGGGCTATCAGTCGTGGAGCCATAATGTAGTTATATTAGTACAGTCCACTTCTACCTCCTACTACGATAATGTGATGCTGTGCAAGGAAGGATGGAATTGTTAGCAGTATATTAAAGATTGTAAACTTTAGCTAGATTTAATAGAAATACAACTGCATTACTCTGTATGTATGTATGTGACTCAGCACCATTCATCACTCACCTGCATCACATCATATTGTTCCTTTTAAGTACACAACTACCTTCACATACCTGTGCAAGTACTGCAGGTTGGAAACTTTGCCCATGTCACCATCCATGACAGTATCTCTTTGCCTCTGAAAGTACAGTGCGTGTAATATAAAAGGAGATATCAGGATATAAAAACCCAAGCCTTGTCCTTAGATGACAGTCATGTACAATACCTGTTCTGTTTTCAGTTCCTCCCGCACACTCTGGATAGCGTCTCTACATTCACTTAGGACAGATTCAAACAACCGTTCCTTAGCCTCCTCATCTTCAGCCTGAAGAAAAAGAACAACCATCACTGGGCATCACTGAAGATACTACATTATGAGCCTGATAGAACAAATTTTCACAGTGGCGTCTTTTCTAAATTTTGTGATCGCATCCATTAATATATACACATACATATATACACAATGAAGGGAATTTTGTTTACTTACCGTAAATTCCTTTTCTTCTAGCTCTAATTGGGAGACCCAGACAATTGGGTGTATAGCTACTGCCTCCGGAGGCCACACAAAGTATTACACTTAAAAGTGTAAGGCCCCCCCCCCTTCTGCCTATACACCCCCCGTGGGATCACGGGCTCCTCAGTTTTAGTGCAAAAGCAAGAAGGAGGAAAGCCAATAAACTGGTTTAAGCAAATTCAATCCGAAGGAATATCGGAGAACTGAAACCGTTCAACATGAACAACATGTGTATACAAAAAAACAGGGGCGGGTGCTGGGTCTCCCAATTAGAGCTAGAAGAAAAGGAATTTACGGTAAGTAAACAAAATTCCCTTCTTCTTTGTCGCTCTATTGGGAGACCCAGACAATTGGGATGTCCAAAAGCAATCCCTGGGTGGGTAAAATAATACCTCATGATAGGGCCGTAAAAACGGCCCTTTTCTACAGGTGGGCAATCGCCGCCTGAAGGACTTGTCTACCTAGGCTGGCGTCCGCCGAAGCATAGGTATGCACCTGATAATGCTTGGTAAAAGTGTGCAGACTCGACCAGGTAGCCGCCTGGCACACCTGCTGAGCCGTAGCCTGGTGCCGTAATGCCCAGGACGCACCCACGGCTCTGGTAGAATGGGCTTTCAGCCCTGAGGGAACCGGAAGCCCCGCAGAACGGTAGGCTTCAAGAATTGGTTCCTTGATCCACCGAGCCAAGCTTGACTTGGAAGCCTGCGACCCTTTACGCTGGCCAGCGACAAGGACAAAGAGTGCATCCGAGCGGCGCAGAGGTGCCGTGCGGGAAATGTAGATTCTGAGTGCTCTCACCAGATCCAACAAATGCAAATCCTTTTCACATTGATGAACTGGATGAGGACACAATGAAGGTAAGGAGATATCCTGATTGAGATGAAAGGGGGATACCACCTTAGGGAGAAACTCCGGAATCGGGCGCAGAACCACCTTGTCCTGGTGAAACACCAGGAAGGGAGATTTGCATGACAGCGCTGCTAGCTCGGACACTCTCCGAAGAGACGTGACCGCTACTAGAAAGGCCACTTTCTGAGAAAGGCGAGACAGGGAAACATCCCTCATAGGCTCGAAAGGCGGCTTCTGGAGAGCAATTAGAACCCTGTTCAGATCCCAGGGCTCTAACGGCCGCTTGTAAGGAGGGACGATATGACAAACCCCTTGCAGGAACGTGCGTACCTGAGGAAGTCGTGCTAGGCGCTTCTGAAAAAATACAGATAGCGCAGAGACTTGTCCCTTAAGGGAGCCGAGCGACAGACCTTTTTCCAACCCGGATTGCAGGAAGGAAAGAAAAGTAGGCAATGCAAATGGCCAGGGAGAAACTTCCTGAGCAGAGCACCAAGCTAAGAATATCTTCCACGTCCTGTGGTAGATCTTGGCAGAGGTTAGTTTCCTAGCCTGTCTCATGGTGGCAATGACCTCTTGAGATAATCCTGAAGACGCTAGGACCCAGGACTCAATGGCCACACAGTCAGGCTCAGGGCCGCAGAATTCTGATGGAAAAACGGCCCTTGAGACAGCAAGTCTGGCCGGTCTGGTAGTGCCCACGGTTGTCCTACCGTGAGATGCCACAGATCCGGGTACCACGACCTCCTTGGCCAGTCTGGAGCGACGAGGATGGCGCGGCGGCAGTCGGACCTGATCTTGCGTAGCACTCTGGGCAACAGTGCCAGAGGTGGGAACACATAAGGCAGCCGGAACTGCGACCAATCTTGAACTAAGGCGTCCGCCGCCAGAGCTCTGAGATCGTGAGACCGTGCCATGAAGGCCGGGACCTTGTTGTTGTGCCGGGATGCCATTAGGTCGATGTCCGGCATCCCCCCGCGGCGACAAATTTCCTGAAACACGTCCGGGTGAAGAGACCATTCCCCTGCGTCCATACCCTGGCGACTGAGGAAGTCTGCTTCCCAGTTTTCTACGCCCGGGATGTGAACTGCGGATATGGTGGATGCCGTGTCTTCCACCCACGTCAGAATCCGCCGGACTTCCTGGAAGGCTTGCCGACTGCGTGTCCCTCCTTGGTGGTTGATGTATGCCACCGCTGTGGAGTTGTCCGACTGAATTCGGATCTGCTTGCCTTCCAGCCACTGCTGGAAGGCTTGTAGGGCAAGATACACTGCTCTGATTTCCAGAACATTGATCTGAAGGGTGGACTCTTGCTGAGTCCACGTACCTTGAGCCCTGTGGTGGAGAAAAACTGCTCCCCACCCTGATAGACTCGCGTCCGTTGTGACCACCGCCCAGGATGGGGGTAGGAAAGACTTTCCTATTGACAATGAGGTGGGAAGAAGCCACCACTGAAGAGAATCCTTGGCCGCCTGAGAAAGGGAGACGTTCCTGTCTAGGGATGTCGACTTCCCGTCCCATTGGCGGAGAATGTCCCATTGTAGTGGACGCAGATGAAACTGCGCGAAAGGGACTGCCTCCATTGCTGCTACCATCTTCCCCAAGAAGTGCATGAGGCGTCTCAAGGGGTGCGACTGGCCCTGAAGGAGAGATTGCACCCCTGTCTGTAGTGAACGCTGTTTGTCCAGCGGAAGCATCACTATCGCTGAGAGAGTATGAAACTCCATGCCAAGGTATGTTATCGATTGGGTCGGGGTCAGATTTGACTTTGAAAAGTTGATGATCCACCCGAAACTCTGGAGAGTCTCCAGCGCAACGTTCAGGCTGTGTTGGCATGCCTCTTGAGAGGGTGCCTTGACAAGTAGATCGTCCAAGTAAGGGATCACAGAGTGACCCCGAGAGTGCAGGACTGCTACTACTGCTGCCATGACCTTGGTGAAGACCCTTGGGGCTGTCGCCAAACCGAAAGGCAGGGCTACGAACTGAAGGTGTTCGTCTCCTATAACGAAGCGTAGAAAACGCTGGTGCTCTGGAGCAATCGGCACGTGGAGATAAGCATCTTTGATGTCTATTGATGCTAAGAAATCTCCTTGAGACATTGAGGCGATGACGGAACGGAGGGATTCCATCCGGAACCGCCTGGTTTTCACATGCTTGTTGAGCAGTTTTAGGTCCAGAACAGGACGGAAAGACCCGTCCTTTTTTGGCACCACAAACAAATTGGAGTAAAAACCGTGACCTTGCTCCTGAAGAGGAACAGGGATCACCACTCCTTCTGCGATTAAAGAGCACACCGCCTGCAGAAGAGCATCGGCTCGGTCGGGAGGTGGAGAAGTTCTGAAGAATCGAGTTGGAGGACGAGAACTGAACTCTATCCTGTACCCGTGAGACAGAATGTCTCTCACCCAACGGTCTTTGACCTGTGGCAGCCAAATGTCGCCAAAGCGGGAGAGCCTGCCACCGACCGAGGATGCGGAGAGAGGAGGCCGAAAGTCATGAGGAAGCCGCCTTGGTAGCGGTTCCTCCGGCTGCTTTCTTTGGGCGTGACTGAGCCCGCCAAGAATCTGAGCTCCTCTGATCCTTTTGAGTCCTTTTGGACGAGGAGAATTGGGACCTGCCCGAGCCTCGAAAGGACCGAAACCTCGACTGTCCCCTCCTCTGTTGGGGTTTATTTGGTCTGGGCTGAGGTAAGGATGAATCCTTACCCTTGGACTGTTTAATGATTTCATCCAATCTCTCACCAAACAGTCTGTCACCAGAAAATGGCAAACTGGTTAAGCACTTCTTGGAAGCAGAATCTGCCTTCCATTCCCTTAACCACAAGGCTCTGCGTAAAACCACGGAGTTGGCGGACGCCACTGCCGTACGGCTCGTAGAGTCCAGGACAGCATTAATAGCGTAAGACGCAAATGCAGACATTTGAGAGGTTAAGGACGCTACTTGCGGAACAGATGTACGTGTGACAGTGTCAATCTGCGCAAGACCAGCTGAAATAGCTTGGAGTGCCCATACAGCTGCGAATGCTGGAGCAAACGACGCGCCGATAGCTTCATAGATGGATTTCAACCAGAGCTCCATCTGTCTGTCAGTGGCATCTTTAAGTGAAGCCCCATCTTCCACTGCAACTATGGATCTAGCCGCAAGCCTGGAGATTGGGGGATCCACCTTTGGACACTGGGTCCAGCTCTTGACCACGTCAGGGGGAAAGGGATAACGTGTATCCTTAAGGCGTTTGGAGAAACGCTTATCTGGATAAGCGTGGTGTTTCTGGACTGCCTCTCTAAAGTCAGAGTGGTCCAGAAAAGTACTCAATTTACGCTTGGGATACCTGAAATGGAATTTCTCCTGCTGTGAAGCTGACTCCTCCACTGGAGGAGCTGGGGGAGAAATATCCAACATTTTATTGATGGACGCTATGAGATCATTCACTATAGCGTCCCCATCAGGTGTATCCAGATTAAGAGCGGTCTCAGGATCAGAATCCTGATCAGCTACCTCTGCCTCATCATACAGAGAGTCCTCCTGCTGAGACCCTGACCAGTGTGATGAAGTCGAGGGCCGCTCATAGCGAGCTCGCTTAGGCTGTCTGGGACTGTCGTCCGTGTCAGAGCCTTCACCCCGGGATGCATTGGACCCCCCCGGAGCACGGATTTGTTCCAAATGAGGGGGGCCAGGGAGCATTGAATCAACAGTGCCCATGGTCTGAGTTACCGGTCTGGACTGCAAAGTCTCAAGGATTTTAGTCATAGTCACCGACAATCTATCAGCAAAAACTGCAAACTCCGTCCCTGTCACCTGGACAGTGTTCACAGGTGGTTCTCCTTGGGCCACCTCTAGCAGAGGCCCCGGCTGAGCAAGTGCTACAGGGGCCGAACATTGCACACAATGGGGGTCAGTGGCACCTGCCGGTAGAACAGCCTTACATGCGGTACAGGTAGCATAGAAAGCCTGTGCCTTGGCCCCCTTGCTTTTTGCGGACGACATGCTGTTGTCTAGCAATCTAGGAGGGTATATAGCCAAGAATAGCAACCGTACAGTGCAATGTATAGCATACAAGCATAAGTACAAATGAACACTTCGGCACTAGTGGGGTCAGCACCCGAGGTGCCGCTTACCGCCCGCTCAAAAGCGGGTGTGTGGTCGCCAGAATCCCGTGTCTGGGTCTCCCAGAGCTTGTCTCCCTTCTCCACTCAGACTGCAAACAGGAATGGCTGCCGGCGTCCTGTGAAGAGGGGCGGGCCGTGGGCGTGCCCCAGACAAAGTGCGGGAAACTGGCGTCCCACTGTGCCCAGTGAGGGGGGTTGGAGTATGCTAAGCAGACTCCAGCCCTCAGCGCTGACGTTCTGAACAGCGTCCCGCCCTTCCCCTGACTGGCAGGCCTGGGGGCGGGAACGAAACGGAACTAGGCCGCAAAAGCCGGGGACTCGATTTATAAGCGCGGCCGTCCTATAAGCACGGCCAGCGCGGAAGTCCCCGGCGCACCACAAGTCCCAGCCGCGCCGCAGTGTAAAAAACCGCCAGCAGCGGCCGGCGCGGCAGTTCCTAATACATAAACTCACTCAGCAAAGCTGCAGTGAGTAATAGCACAAGCGTGCCGCGCTGCTGCCCCCGGCGCACTAACACACCCAGCAATGCTGGTCTGTGTGTGCGCGATTTGTACGGGGACACAGAGTACCTTAATGCAGCAGGGCCCTGTCCCTGACGATACTCAGCTCCATGTCCAGCAGATTCCCAGGGGCTGTGGACGGAGCACGGTCTTCTGTGCCTGGAGACCGATAGGATCCCACTTCACCCAGAGCCCTAAGGGGATGGGGAAAGAAAACAGCATGTGGGCTCCAGCCTCCGTACCCGCAATGGGTACCTCAACCTTAACAAACACCGCCGACAAAAGTGGGGTGAGAAGGGAGCATGCTGGGGGCCCTAGTATGGGCCCTCTTTTCTTCCATCCGACAAAGTCAGCAGCTGCTGCTGACTAAACAGTGGAGCTATGCGTGGATGTCAGCCTCCTTCGCACAAAGCATGAAAACTGAGGAGCCCGTGATCCCACGGGGGGTGTATAGGCAGAAGGGGAGGGGCCTTACACTTTTAAGTGTAATACTTTGTGTGGCCTCCGGAGGCAGTAGCTATACACCCAATTGTCTGGGTCTCCCAATAGAGCGACAAAGAAATATTATATATATATATATATATATATATATATATATATATATATATATACACACACACACTAATTATATATATATACCTATAAATATTATTGCCTTATTCTGTCTGTCTGTCTGTCTTGCTCCAAAATTGTGTCCTTACGGTGACACAAAGCTGATTGGCTGCTGGGCTCGCCATGGCCCCGTCCCCCCGCACGGATTGGCCGCTCGCCCAGGCTCGCCCCCACATGGATTGGCCGGCCGCTCGCCCAGGCTCCGCCCCCCCACAGATTGGCCTCTCGCCCCAGCACCCTGCAGGCATTGGCAACTCACGCCGCCCCCCGCCCCCCCTCCCGCAATGCACGCTAGCTCTGGCCCCCCCCCCGCGCATTCCCCGAACCGACACGGTCACGGAGCCACGACTACCAGGTGAGTACTGTACCCCCGGGAGCCCACATCAGCGTACGCCGCCAAATCAGCCGACACATACCCTCGCATTGCTGGGGCTGGCCGGCGTATGCTGGAGTGGGCTCCCGTGCGAGCGGGGAACGAGATACGCTGGTAACCATGGTAGCATAGTTACCAGCGCATCAAGGTCCTGCAGCGGCGGAAAATACACACACGCACACACATAACAGCACACACACACACACACATCAGATCACACTCACTCTCACACACACCTCACACACACATCACATCGCATCCACACACTCACAACATCCTGGGATATCGCTTGCTTCTCGGCGGCGATACTGTGCTGTGAGCTTCCAGGACCTGCCGGAGGATCACATGGCCAGAAGCATGTGGTATCTCCGGATGTTGTGAGTATGAGCGCGTATGTGCGATATCGTCAATGTGTGTGTGCGTGAGTGTATGCGATCGGGTGTGTGTGAGTGTATGCGATCGGATCTGTGAGTGAGAGGCTGGGAGGAGAGAGGCTGATGCTGGGAAGAGAGAGGCTGATGCTGGGAAGAGAGAGGCTGATGCTGGGAAGAGAGAGGCTGATGCTGGGAAGAGAGAGGCTGATGCTGGGAAGAGAGAGGCTGATGCTGGGAAGAGAGAGGCTGATGCTGGGAAGAGAGAGGCTGATGCTGGGAAGAGAGAGGCTGATGCTGGGAAGAGAGAGGCTGATGCTGGGTAGAGAGAGGCTGATGCTGGGTAGAGAGAGGCTGATGCTGGGAAGAGAGAGGCTGATGCTGGGAAGAGAGAGGCTGATGCTGGGAAGAGAGAGGCTGATGCTGGGAAGAGAGAGGCTGATGCTGGGAAGAGAGAGGCTGATGCTGGGAAGAGAGAGGCTGATGCTGGGAAGAGAGAGGCTGATGCTGGGAAGAGAGAGGCTGATGCTGGGAAGAGAGAGGCTGATGCTGGGAAGAGAGAGGCTGATGCTGGGAAGAGAGAGGCTGATGCTGGGAAGAGAGAGGCTGATGCTGGGAAGAGAGAGGCTGATGCTGGGAAGAGAGAGGCTGATGCTGGGAAGAGAGAGGCTGATGCTGGGAAGAGAGAGGCTGATGCTGGGAAGAGAGAGGCTGATGCTGGGAAGAGAGAGGCTGATGCTGGGAAGAGAGAGGCTGATGCTGGGAAGAGAGAGGCTGATGCTGGGAAGAGAGAGGCTGATGCTGGGAAGAGAGAGGCTGATGCTGGGAAGAGAGAGGCTGATGCTGGGAAGAGAGAGGCTGATGCTGGGAAGAGAGAGGCTGATGCTGGGAAGAGAGAGGCTGATGCTGGGAAGAGAGAGGCTGATGCTGGGAAGAGAGAGGCTGATGCTGGGAAGAGAGAGGCTGATGCTGGGAAGAGAGAGGCTGATGCTGGGAAGAGAGAGGCTGATGCTGGGAAGAGAGAGGCTGATGCTGGGAAGAGAGAGGCTGATGCTGGGAAGAGAGAGGCTGATGCTGGGAAGAGAGAGGCTGATGCTGGGAAGAGAGAGGCTGATGCTGGGAAGAGAGAGGCTGATGCTGGGAAGAGAGAGGCTGATGCTGGGAAGAGAGAGGCTGATGCTGGGAAGAGAGAGGCTGATGCTGGGAAGAGAGAGGCTGATGCTGGGAAGAGAGAGGCTGATGCTGGGAAGAGAGAGGCTGATGCTGGGAAGAGAGAGGCTGATGCTGGGAAGAGAGAGGCTGATGCTGGGAAGAGAGAGGCTGATGCTGGGAAGAGAGAGGCTGATGCTGGGAAGAGAGAGGCTGATGCTGGGAAGAGAGAGGCTGATGCTGGGAAGAGAGAGGCTGATGCTGGGAAGAGAGAGGCTGATGCTGGGAAGAGAGAGGCTGATGCTGGGAAGAGAGAGGCTGATGCTGGGAAGAGAGAGGCTGATGCTGGGAAGAGAGAGGCTGATGCTGGGAAGAGAGAGGCTGATGCTGGGAAGAGAGAGGCTGATGCTGGGAAGAGAGAGGCTGATGCTGGGAAGAGAGAGGCTGATGCTGGGAAGAGAGAGGCTGATGCTGGGAAGAGAGAGGCTGATGCTGGGAAGAGAGAGGCTGATGCTGGGAAGAGAGAGGCTGATGCTGGGAAGAGAGAGGCTGATGCTGGGAAGAGAGAGGCTGATGCTGGGAAGAGAGAGGCTGATGCTGGGAAGAGAGAGGCTGATGCTGGGAAGAGAGAGGCTGATGCTGGGAAGAGAGAGGCTGATGCTGGGAAGAGAGAGGCTGATGCTGGGAAGAGAGAGGCTGATGCTGGGAAGAGAGAGGCTGATGCTGGGAAGAGAGAGGCTGATGCTGGGAAGAGAGAGGCTGATGCTGGGAAGAGAGAGGCTGATGCTGGGAAGAGAGAGGCTGATGCTGGGAAGAGAGAGGCTGATGCTGGGAAGAGAGAGGCTGATGCTGGGAAGAGAGAGGCTGATGCTGGGAAGAGAGAGGCTGATGCTGGGAAGAGAGAGGCTGATGCTGGGAAGAGAGAGGCTGATGCTGGGAAGAGAGAGGCTGATGCTGGGAAGAGAGAGGCTGATGCTGGGAAGAGAGAGGCTGATGCTGGGAAGAGAGAGGCTGATGCTGGGAAGAGAGAGGCTGATGCTGGGAAGAGAGAGGCTGATGCTGGGAAGAGAGAGGCTGATGCTGGGAAGAGAGAGGCTGATGCTGGGAAGAGAGAGGCTGATGCTGGGAAGAGAGAGGCTGATGCTGGGAAGAGAGAGGCTGATGCTGGGAAGAGAGAGGCTGATGCTGGGAAGAGAGAGGCTGATGCTGGGAAGAGAGAGGCTGATGCTGGGAAGAGAGAGGCTGATGCTGGGAAGAGAGAGGCTGATGCTGGGAAGAGAGAGGCTGATGCTGGGAAGAGAGAGGCTGATGCTGGGAAGAGAGAGGCTGATGCTGGGAAGAGAGAGGCTGATGCTGGGAAGAGAGAGGCTGATGCTGGGAAGAGAGAGGCTGATGCTGGGAAGAGAGAGGCTGATGCTGGGAAGAGAGAGGCTGATGCTGGGAAGAGAGAGGCTGATGCTGGGAAGAGAGAGGCTGATGCTGGGAAGAGAGAGGCTGATGCTGGGAAGAGAGAGGCTGATGCTGGGAAGAGAGAGGCTGATGCTGGGAAGAGAGAGGCTGATGCTGGGAAGAGAGAGGCTGATGCTGGGAAGAGAGAGGCTGATGCTGGGAAGAGAGAGGCTGATGCTGGGAAGAGAGAGGCTGATGCTGGGAAGAGAGAGGCTGATGCTGGGAAGAGAGAGGCTGATGCTGGGAAGAGAGAGGCTGATGCTGGGAAGAGAGAGGCTGATGCTGGGAAGAGAGAGGCTGATGCTGGGAAGAGAGAGGCTGATGCTGGGAAGAGAGAGGCTGATGCTGGGAAGAGAGAGGCTGATGCTGGGAAGAGAGAGGCTGATGCTGGGAAGAGAGAGGCTGATGCTGGGAAGAGAGAGGCTGATGCTGGGAAGAGAGAGGCTGATGCTGGGAAGAGAGAGGCTGATGCTGGGAAGAGAGAGGCTGATGCTGGGAAGAGAGAGGCTGATGCTGGGAAGAGAGAGGCTGATGCTGGGAAGAGAGAGGCTGATGCTGGGAAGAGAGAGGCTGATGCTGGGAAGAGAGAGGCTGATGCTGGGAAGAGAGAGGCTGATGCTGGGAAGAGAGAGGCTGATGCTGGGAAGAGAGAGGCTGATGCTGGGAAGAGAGAGGCTGATGCTGGGAAGAGAGAGGCTGATGCTGGGAAGAGAGAGGCTGATGCTGGGAAGAGAGAGGCTGATGCTGGGAAGAGAGAGGCTGATGCTGGGAAGAGAGAGGCTGATGCTGGGAAGAGAGAGGCTGATGCTGGGAAGAGAGAGGCTGATGCTGGGAAGAGAGAGGCTGATGCTGGGAAGAGAGAGGCTGATGCTGGGAAGAGAGAGGCTGATGCTGGGAAGAGAGAGGCTGATGCTGGGAAGAGAGAGGCTGATGCTGGGAAGAGAGAGGCTGATGCTGGGAAGAGAGAGGCTGATGCTGGGAAGAGAGAGGCTGATGCTGGGAAGAGAGAGGCTGATGCTGGGAAGAGAGAGGCTGATGCTGGGAAGAGAGAGGCTGATGCTGGGAAGAGAGAGGCTGATGCTGGGAAGAGAGAGGCTGATGCTGGGAAGAGAGAGGCTGATGCTGGGAAGAGAGAGGCTGATGCTGGGAAGAGAGAGGCTGATGCTGGGAAGAGAGAGGCTGATGCTGGGAAGAGAGAGGCTGATGCTGGGAGGAGAGAGGCTGAGGCTGGGGGAGGCTGAGGCTGGGGGAGGCTGAGGCTGGGGGAGGCTGAGGCTGGGGGAGGCTGAGGCTGGGGGAGGCTGAGGCTGGGGGAGGCTGGGAGGAGAGAGGCTGATGCTGGGGACAGAAAAGGCTGATGCTGGGAGGAGAGGCTGATGCTGGGAGGAGAGGCTGATGCTGGGAGGAGAGAGGCTGATGCTGGGGGAGGCTGAGGCTGGGGTAGGCTGGGAGGAGAGAGGCTGATGCTGGGAGGAGAGAGGCTGATGCTGGGAGGAGAGAGGCTGATGCTGGGAGGAGAGAGGCTGATGCTGGGAGGAGAGAGGCTGATGCTGGGAGGAGAGAGGCTGATGCTGGGAGGAGAGAGGCTGATGCTGGGAGGAGAGAGGCTGATGCTGGGAGGAGAGAGGCTGATGCTGGGAGGAGAGAGGCTGATGCTGGGGACAGAAAAGGCTGATGCTGGGAGGAGAGAGGCTGATGCTGGGAGGAGAGAGGCTGATGCTGGGAGGAGAGAGGCTGATGCTGGGATGAGAGAGGCTGATGCTGGGATGAGAGAGGCTGATGCTGGGATGAGAGAGGCTGATGCTGGGATGAGAGAGGCTGATGCTGGGATGAGAGAGGCTGATGCTGGGATGAGAGAGGCTGATGCTGGGATGAGAGAGGCTGATGCTGGGATGAGAGAGGCTGATGCTGGGATGAGAGAGGCTGATGCTGGGATGAGAGAGGCTGATGCTGGGATGAGAGAGGCTGATGCTGGGATGAGAGAGGCTGATGCTGGGATGAGAGAGGCTGATGCTGGGATGAGAGAGGCTGATGCTGGGATGAGAGAGGCTGATGCTGGGATGAGAGAGGCTGATGCTGGGATGAGAGAGGCTGATGCTGGGATGAGAGAGGCTGATGCTGGGATGAGAGAGGCTGATGCTGGGATGAGAGAGGCTGATGCTGGGATGAGAGAGGCTGATGCTGGGATGAGAGAGGCTGATGCTAGGAGGAGAGAGGCTGATGCTAGGAGGAGAGAGGCTGATGCTAGGAGGAGAGAGGCTGATGCTGGGAGGAGAGAGGCTGATGCTGCGGGCAGAGAGGCTGATGCTGCGGGCAGAGAGGCTGATGCTGCGGGCAGAGAGGCTGATGCTGCGGGCAGAGAGGCTGATGCTGCGGGCAGAGAGGCTGATGCTGGTGCAGCATGGGGGATGGAGCACGATGGGGGGTGCGCAGCATGGGGGATGGAGCACGATGGGGGGTGCGCAGCATGGGGGATGGAGCACGTTTGGGAGTGCGCAGCATGGCGGATGGAGCACGTTTGGGAGTGCGCAGCATGGCGGATGGAGCACGTTTGGGAGTGCTCAGCATGGCGGATGGAGCACGTTTGGGAGTGCGCAGTATGGCGGATGGACCACGTTTGGGAGTGCGCAGCATGGCGGATGGACCACGTTTGGGAGTGCGCAGCATGGCGGATGGACCACGTTTGGGAGTGCGCAGCATGGCGGATGGACCACGTTTGGGAGTGCGCAGCATGGCGGATGGACCACGTTTGGGAGTGCGCAGCATGGCGGATGGACCACGTTTGGGAGTGCGCAGCATGGCGGATGGAGCACGTTTGGGAGTGCGCAGCATGGCGGATGGAGCACGTTTGGGAGTGCGCAGCATGGCGGATGGAGCACGTTTGGGAGTGCGCAGCATGGCGGATGGAGCACGTTTGGGAGTGCGCAGCATGGCGGATGGAGCACATTTGGGAGTGCGCAGCATGGCGGATGGACCACGTTTGGGAGTGCGCAGCATGGCGGACGGAGCACGTTTGGGAATGCGCAGCATGGCGGATGGAGCACGTTTGGGAGTGCGCAGCATGGCGGATGGAGCACGTTTGGGAGTGCGCAGCATGGGAGATGGAGCACGATGGGGGGTGCGCAGCATAGGGGATGGAGCACGATGGGGAGTGCGGAGTATGGCGAATGGAGCACGTTTGGGAGTGCGCAGCATGGCGGATGGAGCACGTTTGGGAGTGCGCAGCATGGCGGATGGAGCACGTTTGGGAGTGCGCAGCATGGTGGATGGAGCACGTTTGGGAGTGCGCAGCATGGCGGATGGAGCACGTTTGGGAGTGCACAGCATGGGAGATGGCGCACGATGGGGAATGCGCATCATGGTGGATGGAGCACGTTTGGGAGTGCGCAGCATGGCGGATGGAGCACGATGGGGGGTGCGCAGCATAGGGGATGGAGCACGATGGGGAGTGCACTGCATGGGGGATGGAGCACGATGGGGAGTGCGCTGCATGGGGGATGGAGCACGATGGGAAGTGCACACCTCCCCCCAACACACACACACACGCGCGCACTGCACAACACACCACACACACTGGGAACCACAAACAACTGCCCTACACAGACACCCACAGACAACGCTGCACACACACAACACCCAACACAAACACCGCGGCACACACAAATATACGCACATACCGCACAACACACACATTGCACAAAACATACCTCCCCCCAAAACACACCACACACAACGCTACAGACACACAGCGCTCCACAAACAACGCCACACACATACAACACCGCTCTCACCCCCCGCCACACCCAGACAACACCCAGAACATGTACAGCGCCCTACACAAACACTTGGTAACTACACACAACAACATATATATATATTATATAATATATAACAATAATCATACATTAACTACACAATACGTAAATTCTAGAATACCCGATGCGTAGAATCGGGCCACCTTCTAGTATAATATATATATATATATATATATATATATATATATATATATATATATATATATATATATATATATATATATATATATATATATATATATATACATATACATACACATATTATATATGTATGTGAACCCAGAAAACTGAGCATGTGAAGGAAAGGTAGCATATATGTGAAATACTTTGAATACCATTAGCATAAAAGCTTCAGATATGACTAGGCTACCAAATCTACACAGACCTTAATACATTTTATAAAGGGCCCATTGCATTCGGGTACTTTTTACAGAAGGTATAGAATAGATGTGTAGAAAAACTTGGGAGAATTCTGATGGACCCCAGTAAGTGTGAGTAAAGTTTACAGAGCATCTGTCTGTAGTTTGTACCCTACTAAGCTGTGTATATAGACTTGTAAAATCAAAGAAAGTTGAATAAAATGATACCTTGATACCTGGGATCTGATGTCTTATTGCAGAAAAATCCACACTTTTAGTATATGTAAATTAATTGTCGTACACTGATCTCCCTGAGAATCTGCATCCAGAGCTTATTTTAAAAGAAAGGTTGAGATACCAGTATGAGACATATAATGACCAACAACAACATATATAGAAAAGGACAGCTCCTCCAAAGTGATTCAATGAAGAAACATCCTTATTGCATAAGCGACGTTTCAACCGGCGTAGCGGTCTTTTTCAAGCTTGAAAAATACCACTATTCCAATAGGATCCCTTGGTTAGACGTGTTTCTCTGGTTATTATTAGTATTATTTCCACTAATGAAAGTGCTGTGAGTAACTTCTGCTGATGCTATGTAATGACTGACAGTCTGCTCTCAATCACACACAGCTCTGTGGTAAGTTGAGAACTGTACAATAGAGCTAATGAAGAAAAGCATAGCCAAAACACAGTACAGGAGAGATAATGCAGCAGAGCGAAGACTACAGCAGAATCCCTACAAACATATTTGCAGCTGAAGTCCACTCACAGGCAGCCAGTGTTGGGGACAAAGTTCTTCTGTGCTGTTCTAGGTTAGTTATAATCATGCACAGCTGTGAGGCAGAAAGGACAGCACTATGAGAGGAAAGTGCTTCTCTGTATGGTATTAGTTCTGATCTCACTGCAGAGCTGAGGAATGAGAAAAAAGTGTCATCCATTACATGGTTCACACTGGTAATACCCCTTCTACTTAAAATAAGCTCTGGGAAACAGATTCTCAGAGAGATGCTCCACTGTTTTCTCAAGTGTGGATGTGCTAACATGCTAAGAGGGCAGCTAGTCAGGGGACATAACGCCTTTGGGACTAGTCCCTGTGCTCATTAGCATAAGATAAAAGATCTTTAGAAATACTTTTTCTAAAGATCCCTTTATCTATGCTAGTGTATACAGGGACAGTTAAGCAGGGATTAGCAATATGCACCCAGAACGGCTTGTGGTTCTACGTACATATTGCACCTGACAGGTTCCCTTTAAGTGGATTGGTTCTGTATCCAGCACCCTCCATGCCTGTGTACGAGTGAACGGTGTCCTTCCTGTCAAGACCATGCTCTGCGGGCCCACTATCCTGCAGAGCCGGTTTCACGCTCTTGCTTTGTAGGCTGGCTTCCTGCAGAGATGGCTTACCTTTTTTGGACCTCCCAGGGTTTTTGGCCTCTCCCTGACCTTTGGGGAGGGTGTTCCTCAGGGTCTCGATTTCGACTCCCCCTGGCCTTATTACATAGCCAATCCTGCTGCAGCGCCGCCATTGATATTTTCTGTTTTGGCAAATACTCGGCTCTGGTCTTGCGTGTTCCCTCATCTTGTCCTACTAGCGCTCCCCTCCTCCGCCTCTCCCAACTTCTTTCTAAGGGGGCGGTTCGTGCGGCGTTACAGAGACGTCACACGGCAGCCGTCCAGTACAAGCGGAGGGGCGGAGATGAGCGGGACGAACATTTCGCCCACCTCTTTCCTTCCTCATTGCGGGCGGCCGCAGGTACGAGGTTGTTCCTCGTTCCTGCGGTGTCACACATAGCGATTTGTGCTGCCCCAGGAACGACAAACAACGATTTATGGTAAATGAACGACGTATCACAGACCAACGATTTTTGCATCTTTTGCGATCGTTTAAGGTCACTCATAGGTGTTACACGCTGCGATGTTGCTAATGGCGCCGGATGTGCGTCACAAACACCATGACCACGACGATATATCGTTAGCGATGTCGCAGCGTGTAAATGGCCCTTAAGGCTTATTTTTGGGGTACGGCTTCTATTTAAGCTTTATCAACACCAATTAACAACAAGCAAGCCAATATCAGAAAAATCAATAATTTTTTATCAATAAAATTTTATAAAAAACACATAAAAGTCGAATGGACCACCCCAAATGACAGATGGAATTGATATGGGGAGCCAGCACCCACAATACAGATTTAACAATTTGTAATAATAGTTGTATAGTTACATCCAATCTGAGTTAACTATATGTGGCAGAGGAAGACATTGTCTGTTATAAAGTTATATGTTACAAATAAAAAATATCCATATGTATAGAGATGAAATAGATAATCATTCAAATCGCAAACAGTATTACCAACAGGCAGCCGATCCAATGCCAAAAGTGGTGCGGCGTCCCCTCACACTGACGTGCGTTTCGCAACAGGCGTGCTTCGTCCAGGACTCCTGCTTCGTCCAGGAATCCAACGCAGATTGGATTTAACTATACAACTATAATTACAAAACTGTTAAATCTGTATTGTGGGTGCTGGCTCCCCATATCAATACCATCCGTCATTTGGGGTGGTCCATTCGGGTTTTATGTGTTTATAAAATTTTATTAGTAAAGAATTATTGATTTTTCTGATATTGGCTTGCTTGTTGTTAATAATTGGTGCTGCTATTGTTAATTCATATAGCCTTCCATACTAGTTGTGGTATTGGTGTTTAATTTCTATTTAAGCCTTATGTAAAAAAAAAATGCTGAAAATTCATGCTGGGGCTTATTTTCTGGGTAAATCTTATTTTCAGGGAAGCACGGTATCAAATGATAGGGGTACCTGAGCAGCTCCTTTATATATACCCGTTTAAGAACAATGCATATTTCTGTACTTTATTTCCTACTTCTGAAGAAGTCTTTCAGAATACATGTGTTTACTGTGCAAGGCTGTTTGCACACAGTGCATTTTTTAATGTGTTGTGTTTTTGAGTACAGATTTGTCACAAAACTGCAAGGAAAATCTGATGCCAGCAGAGTCAATGAGAAACCTGAAGTGTAGTGCATATGTTGAGTATTTTCTCCTTGCAGATTAGGTACAGAAAATTATTTGCAGCATGTCAATTCTTTCAACTTTTTTTTACCCATTGAATTCAACAGAAAAATGCATGCAAAAACGCATAAAAAACAACACGTTTTTGCACTGTTTTTTCCTGCCAAGAAATGCAGAAATGGTGCAGAAGTTTTTGCAAATACTCAACGTGCACAACGAACAGTTTTCAATAAAACAAATAATATATATATATATATATATATATATATATATATTATATATATATATGCGCACACACACATACATATATACAATACCAGTGTCATAAAGCTGCCTGAATAAAAATAATCAGCCATGCTGTACCCTAAAGAAGCCTTGTATTGTCCCTCAAAGAGCTGCCCCTCACTGTAATCCTTGCGAATCCCCCTACCCCCCCCCCCCCCCCAACTATGCCACCCTGTCCCTCTCATGGTACATGGCCTCCACAATGCAGAATATATTTTTTTTTAATTTCTGTATATTGGATGAGGAAAGAGGGAGTGATTCAAATTTATTTCCTTTTTTATTTTTTGTAAAAGTAGTAAATTATTGCTTGATACATTAAGATGTGATCTTCTGCTTTGCCGTGTGTAGAAGAAGGGAATTTTGTTTACTTACCGTAAATTCCTTTTCTTCTAGCTCCAATTGGGAGACCCAGACAATTGGGTGTATAGCTATTGCCTCTGGAGGCCACACAAAGTATTACACTTAAAAGTGTAAGGCCCCTCCCCTTCTGGCTATACACCCCCAGTGGGATCACTGGCTCACCAGTTTTAGTGCCAAAGCAAGAAGGAGGAAAGCCAATAACTGGTTTAAAGACCAATTCAATCCGAGGAAACATCGGAGAACTGAACCATACCACATGAACAACATGTGTACCCGAAAAAACAGAAAAACCCCGAGAAAACAGGGCGGGTGCTGGGTCTCCCAATTGGAGCTAGAAGAAAAGGAATTTACGGTAAGTAAACAAAATTCCCTTCTTCTTTGTCGCTCCATTGGGAGACCCAGACAATTGGGATGTCCAAAAGCAATCCCTGGGTGGGTAAAAGAATACCTCATGATAGGGCCGTCAAACGGCCCTCTCCTACAGGTGGCCAACCGCCGCCTGAATGACTTATCTACCTAGGCTGGCGTCTGCCGAAGCGTAGGTATGCATCTGATAATGCTTGGTAAAAGTAAGTAGACTCGACCAGGTGGGTGCCTGACACACCTGCTGAGCCGTAGCCTGGTGCCGTAATGCCCAGGATGCACCCACGGCTCTGGTAGAATGGGCCTTCGGCCTTGAGAGAACCAGAAGCCCAGTAGAACTGTAGGTTTCAAGAATTGGTTCCTCGAGCCCCCGAGCAAGGGTGGATCTGGAAGCTTGCGACTGTTTACGCCGACCAGCGACAAGGACAAAGAGTGCATCCGGGTGGCGCAGGAGCGCCATGCGGGAAGTAGAACCTGAGTGCTCTCACCAGAACCAACAGATGCAAATCTTTCTGAAATTGATGGACTGGACGAGGACACAAAGAAGGTGAGGTGATATCCTGATTGATATGAAAATGGGATACCACCTTAGGGAGAAATTCCGGAACCGGACGCAGAACTACCCTGTCCTGGTGAAGGACCAGGAAGGGAGTTTGTATGAGAGCGTTGCTAGCTCGGAAACTCTCCTAAGAGACGAGACCGTTACTAGAAGGCCACTTCCCGTGAAAAACGGGAAGGGAGACATCCTTCAAAGGCTCGAAAGGCGGCATCTGGAGAGCAATTAGAACCTTGTTCAGATCTCAGGGCTCTAACGGCCGCTTGTACGGAGTGCTGAGAAGACAAACTCCCCGTAGGAACGTGCGTACCTGAGGAAGTCGTCGTTTCTGAAAAAATACAGATAGCGCTGAGACTTGTCCCTAAAGGGAACTGAGCGACAACCCATTTTCCTACCTAGATTGCAGGAAGGAAGGAAACATAGACGATGCAACCGGCGAGGGAGAAACACCCTGCGCCGAGCACCGAGATAAGAACATCTTCCACGTCCTGTGGTCAATCTTGGCGGACGTTGGTATGCTAGCCTGTCTCATGGTGGCAACCACGTCCTGAGGTAATCCTGACGACACTAGGTTCCAGGACTCAATGCCACACCATCCGGTTGAGGGCCGTAGAATTCAAATGGAAGAATGGCCCTTGAGACAGCCAGTCTGATTGGTCTGGTAGTGCCCCCGGTTAGCCTACCGTGAGGCACCACAGAACCGAGTACCACAACATCCTCGGCCAATTTGTAGCGACGAGGATGGCGCGGCCGCAGTCGGTCTTGATCTAGCGCAGTACTCTGGGCAACAATGCCAGAGGTGGCACCTAAGGTAGCTGGAACTGCGACCAATGCTGAACTAAGGCGTTTGCCGCCAGAGCTCGATGATTGTGAAACCGTGCCATGAAGCTGGCACATTGTTGTTGTGCCGTGACGCCATTAGATCGACGTCCGGCCTCTGTCAGCGGCGCCAGATCTCCTGAAACCCGTCCGGGTGAGGAGACCATACTCTTTCGGCCACACCTCAGCGACTTAGGAAGTCAGCTTCCTAGTTTCCACACTTGGGATGTGAATTGTGGATATGGTGGATGCCGTGTCTTCCACCCACATCAGAACCTGCCGGACTTCCTGGAAGGCTTGCCGGTTGCGCGTTCTTCCTTGGTGGTTGATGTATGCCACCGCTGTGGAGCTGTCCGACTGAAGTCGGATATGCTTGCTTTCCAGCCGCTGTTGGAAGGATTGTAGGGCAAGATACACTGCTCTGTGTTCAAGAACATTGATCTGAAGAGTGGACTCTTGCTGAGTCCACGTACCCTGAGCGCTGTAGTGGAGAAAAAACTGCTCCCCACCCTGATAGACTCGCGTCTGTCGTAACTATCGCCCAGGACGGGGATAGGAAGGACCTTCTTTTTGACCAAGAGGTGAGAAGAAGCCACCACCGTAGAGATTCCTTGGCCGCCTGAGAAAGAACGACGACTCTGTTGAGGGACGTCGACTCCTCGTCCCATTGGCGGAGAATGTCCCATTGTAGTGGACGCAGTAAAACTGCGCGAAAGGAACTGCCTCCATTGCTACCATCTTACGTAGGAAGTGCATGAGGCGTGTCAATGTGTGCGACTGGTTCTTAAAGAAGAGCTTGCAGCCCGTAGTGAATGCTGTTTGTCTAGCGGCAGCTTCACTATCGCTGAGAGAGTAAGAAACTCTATGCCTAGATATGTTATCGATAGGGTCGGGGTCGGATCTGACTTTAAAAAGTTGATGATCCACCCAAAACTCTAGAGAGTCTCCAGCGCAACGTTCGGGCAGTGTTGGCATGTTTCCTAAGAGAGTGCCTTGACAAGTAGATCGTCTAAATACGGGACCACAGAGTGACCCTGAGAGTGCAGGACTGTGACTACTGCTGCCCTGACCTTGGCGAAGACCAGTTGGACTGTCGCTAGCCGGAAGGTAGAGCTACGAACAGAGGGTGTTCGTCTCCTATAACGAAGCGTAGAAACGCTAGTGCTCTGGATCAATCGGCACGTGTGGATAAGCATCCTTGATGCCTAATGATGCTAGGAAATATCCTTGGGACCTTGAGGCGATGACATGGCGGAGGGATTCCATCCGGAACCGCCTGGTGTCCACGAGCTTGCTGAGCATTTTTAGATCCAGAACGGGACGGAACGGCCCGTTGTTATAGGTACCGCAAAGAATTTGGGGTAAAAACCGTGACCTTGTTCCTGAAGAGGAACGGGGGTCATCACTCTTTCTGCCTATAGAGTGCACCCTGTTTGCAGAAGAGCAGCGGCCCGGCCGGGAGGTGGAGAAATTCTGAAGAATCGAGTTGGAGGACGAGAAGTGAGCTCTATCCTGTACCCGTGAGACAGAATGTCTCACACTCAATGGTCATTGACCTATGGCAGCTAAATATCGCCAAGGCGGGAGAGCCTGCTACCGACCGAGGCCGCAAGTCATGAGGAAGCCGCCTTGGAAGCGGGTTTTCAGACTGTCGCTTTTTTGGGCGAGACTGAGCCCGCTAAGAATCTTAGCTCCTCTGATCCTTTTGAGTCCACATTGGACGAGGAAAAATGGGACCTGCCCGAGCCTCGAAAAGGCCGAAAACCCCGACTGCCTCTTGCTCTGTTGGGGTTTGTTGTGTCCGGGCTGAGGAAAGGATGAATCCTTACCCCTGGACTGTTTGATGGTTACATCCAACGCTCACCAAACAGTCGGTCTCGCGTAAGAAACAAATGCAGACATTTGAGAGGTTAAGGATGCCACCTGCGGCACAGATGTACGTGTAACCGTGTCAATCTGTGTAAGACAAGCTGAAATAGCTTGGAGTGCCCCAAGGGAGAGAATGCCGGAGCCAACGGTGCGCCGACAGCCTCATAGATGGCTTTCGACCAGAGATCCATCTGTCTGTCAGTGGCATCTTTGAGTTTGCAGTTCCATCTCCCACTGCAACTATGGATCTAGCTACAAGCCTGGAGATTGGAGGATGCCGCTCGGGACATTGGGTCCAGTCCTTGACCAAGTCAGGGGACAGGGATAACGTGTATCCTAAGCCGTTTGGAGAAGCGCATATCTGGATAAGCGTGGTGTTCCTGGACTGCCTCTCTGAAAGCAGAGTGGTCCAGAAAAATACGTGAAGCTGACTCCTCCACTGGAGGAGCTGTGAGAAATAACCCACATTCTATAGATGGACGCTATAAGATTATTTACTATGGCGTCACAATCAGGTGTATCCAGATTGAGAGCGGTCTCAGGATCAGAATCCTGAGCCGCTACTTCCGCCTCATTACACAGCGAGTCCTTCTGTTAGGACCCTGATGAAACCGAGGCCGCTCATAGCGAGCCCACTTAGGCTGTCTGGGACTGACGTCCGTGCAGAGCCGTGACTCTGGGATGCGTGTGACATTCCCGGAGCTGTTAGTTATTCACACTGAGGGGGGCCATGGATCAATGATTCAACAGTGCCCATATTGTGAGAGACATGTCCGGACTGCTAGGCTTCTAGTATCATAGCCATAGTCTCAGAAAAACTGTCAGTAAATACTGCAGACACCGTCCTCATCCCCTGGCCATTAGTGCATACAATGGGAGTCTATGTACCTGCCGGCCGTATAGCCGTACATGCTGTACCAGCTGTATAGAAAAACATGTGGTTCTGCACCTTTGTTTTACACAGAGAATATGCTGATAACTCCTCCGCATAATCCAGGAGGGTATATACAACGTGCGACCAAACAGTGCAATGTATATAGTACAAGCATATCTATAAGTGCACTTCTGCACTAGTGGGGTTAGCACCACAGGTGCTGCTTAACGCCTGTTACAGCGATTGTGTGACTATCAGAATGCCAGGGTCTTCCACACTTGTCTCTGTATCGTACAGAAACTGACACTAATGGCTGCCGGTGTCCTTGTAGAGAAGGAAGCCGTGGGCGTGCCTGAGAAAGTGCGGGAATCCGGATTCACAGTGCACACAGTGAGAGGGGTGGAGTATGCAAAACATACTCCAGCTCTCAGCTCTGCTCTATGCAGCGTCACGCCCCTACCCTGACTGTCAGGGCTGTGGGCGGTAACGAAGGGAGACTAGGCCCAGAAGCCGGGGACTCGAGTTAACAGCGCGGCCGCCGTAAAAGCGCGGGCCGCGCTGAAGTCCCCGGCGCACCACAAGTGCCAGCCGCGCCGCAGTTCCAGCGGCCGGCGCGACCGATTCATAGAAGTGGCCAGCGTCCCGCCCCTCTCCTGACTGGCAGGTCTGGGGGCGGGAACGAACGGAAGCAGGCCGCAAAAGCCGGGGACTCTAGTTATCAGCGCGGCCGCCGTAAAAGCGCGGGCCGCGCTGAAGTCCCCGGCGCACCACAAGTGCCAGCCGCGCCGCTGCCAGCGGCCGGCGCGACCGATTCCTGGAAGTGGCCAGCGTCCCGCCCCTCTCCTGACTGGCAGGTCTGGGGGCGGGAACGAACGGAAGCAGGCCGCAAAAGCCGGGGACTCTAGTTATCAGCGCGGCCGCCGTAAAAGCGCAGGCCGCGCTGAAGTCCCCGGCGCACTACAAGTGCCAGCCGCGCCGCAGTCCCAGCGGCCGGCGCGACCAATTCCCATAAGTGAGCCTGCTTCAGCAAAGCTGAATGAGGCCATGGCACAGGCGCCGCAGCGCTGATGTCCCCCGGCGCACTACAACACCCAGCATGCTGCGGTGTGAGCGCCAAATGCACGGGGACACAGAGTACCTTAAGGAAGCAGGGCCATGTCCCTGATGTACTCCGCTCCATCCAGCATCTTCTCCAGGGGCTGTAGATGGAGCACGGTCTCAGTGCCTGGAGACCGGTAAATCCCACTTCACCCAGAGCCCTGTAAAAAGGGATGGGGAAGGAATCAGCATGTGGGCTCCTGCCGCCGTACCCGCAATGGGTACCTCAACCTTACAAACACCTCCGACATACAGTGGGGTGAGAAGGGAGCATGCTGGGGACACTATATGTGTCCTCTTTTCTTCCATCCGACATAGTCAGCAGCTGCTGCTGACTAAAAAGTGGAGCTATGCGTGGATGTGTTGCCTCCTTCGCACAAAGCACAAAACTGGTGAGCCAGTGATCCCACTGGGGGTGTATAGCCAGAAGGGGAGGGGCCTTACACTTTTAAGTGTAATACTTTGTGTGGCCTCCAGAGGCAATAGCTATACACCCAATTGTCTGGGTCTCCCAATGGAGCGACAAAGAAATCACAGTTTCCTATGGAGATATACCAGAATAACAGAAGTACCCCAAGAAAGTGGTGGTAGGGGTGGTCCTGCAGGCCCCCAAACTGCCATGATAACCTAACGGCACCCAGCAATTGGTGACCCCACTAAGATCACACTACTCAATTGTCACTGCAAGGCTATGTTCACACATTGCATTTTTGCTGGGTTTTTTTCTTGCACTTTACAGTACCAGCAAAGGCTATGAGAATGCAGAAATCTCATGCACACATTTGCTTTTTTTTTTGTTCCTGACAAATGCAAAACCGCTGTGGTTTTGGAAGAAGAAGCATGACAATTCTTTCAGCATTTTTTCCGCCATTGAAAGCAATGATAAAGTGGAAAGATGCGACACCAAAAGAAACGCAGAAAAAAAAAAAAAAAAAAAGCAGCAACCCCCCCCCCCCCAGCAAAACCTGCTTTTCGGAAGCCGCTGTCTTTACAGTGAAGAGAGCAGGTTTTGGTGGCAGAAAAAAACTGCAGCCAAATTGCAACATATAAAGACAGCCTAAGTGATTAGAAAATGGTGTGAAATATTCAATAATTAGAAAAGTATATACCATGTAGGCACACATTACTGCTATTCAGGCTTCTTGTACTAATCGCAAGGCTTGTGTAGGACCATAAAACATCAACGCGTGAATTTATAGACAGGAGTGTCATATATAAAGCACACATTAATGCTCTCAGCTACAGAAAAAAAAATATATCCTCCATCTAAGGGAAAAAATGAAAAACTCAAATGGTTTTGTACTTCTCCTTAATGTGTGCACTTCTACGCAATGAGCATTCATAAGTTGAACATTCAAGAGTGGCCACATTCCATAGGTAATGGATTATGCAGCGGACCTGTAAGTGCTTCTATATAAATCCAGTGTTGTGCGTTATCTTTATATTACTCTACTATGTGGCTTTGGTCAGTAAACAAACCAGGGTCCGATCTTCAGTGATTACTGTGATTACACATGGGCAAATGCGCAGCTAAATGCTCTAAAAATGTTATGTATTCTGAAAAAATAAAAAAAATAAAAAGCAGTTTTATGCAACACATTTTATGTAATGTAGTGGGTGAGAGTCAAGAAAGTCACGGTGCTCAGGAGGCTACACGGTATGATCAGAAATATTAGCTGCCTGAAGGTCTTTCTGGGCAACCATTTTGCCTGGGAGTCATTAAGCACCTCATCATCATGAGATCATCAATGTTGATTTTTTTCTTGTTTTAAGCCACTGGCAGGGCAATGTCCAAAAACATTATATTCACTAGTTTTTATTTTAGTGAGATATCTCAGAAACTTTGACAAAAAAGTGAGGGTCAATGTATAACCCAATACTAGTGATGGACATACCTGAAATGTAAAGTTCGGGGTCAGCTACAGCCCCCAGCTAAGCGCGTCATCTTGGCTGTGTATCAAAATTCAAGGGACCCCATGGAGTGTTTTTTTTTTTTTTAATTATTTAAATAAATTTTTAAAAAATGGCTTGCGGTGTCCCCCCAATTTTGATACCCAGCCAAGATAAAGCCGACACCTGGTATTCTTAGGCTGAGGAGGCCCATGGTTATTGGGGCCTCCCCAGCCTCAAAAAATAGCAGCCCGCAACCGCCCCAAAATTGTCACATCCATTAGATGCGCCAATGCCGGCGCTTTAGCCGTCTCATCCCAAGTGCCCTGGTGCGGTGGCAATTGCAGTAATACAAAGGGGTTAGTGACAGCTGTGATTTATCAAAAAATGACAGCGGTCATCTAACCCGAGGTTATGAATGGGGAAGGGTCTATGAGCCCCCCATTACTAATTGTGTATGTAAAAAGAAAAAACACCAAACAGAGGAAAATCCTGATTTAAAAAACAAAAGCACATTCTTTCTCCAATTTATTAACCTCCAAAACACACTGCAGGTCTGACGTAATCCACAGACACGACGTCTGACGACAATCTTGGCTCTGCTACATCTGAAAAGTCACAGTGGACACCAGGGCCGGCTCCAGGTTTTTGTGGGCCCCATCCACACAGACACACACATACGTACACATACATATTTAAAGACAAACTCACAAAAATACATATAGAACTGACACATCTATACAGTCATATACACTGACATACATAGATACACATCATACATGCATGCATACAGACACACACACAGCTCTGCTGGATACATATAGAAAGACACACACACAGCTCTGCTGGATACATATAGAAAGACACACACACAGCTCTGCTGGATACATATAGAAAGACACACACACAGCTCTGCTGGATACATATAGAAAGACACACACACAGCTCTGCTGGATACATATAGAAAGACACACACAGCTCTGCTGGATACATATAGAAAGACACACACACAGCTCTGCTGGATACATATAGAAAGACACACACACAGCTCTGCTGGATACATATAGAAAGACACACACACAGCTCTGCTGGATACATATAGAAAGACACACACACAGCTCTGCTGGATACATATAGACAGACACACACATAGCTCTGCTACAGACAGACACACATAGCCCTGCTACAGACAGACACACATAGCCCTGCTACAGACAGACACACACAGCCCTGCTACAGACACAGCTCTGCTACAGACACAGCTCTGCTACAGACACAGCTCTGCTACAGACACAGCTCTGCTACAGACACAGCTCTGCTACAGACACAGCTCTGCTACAGACACAGCTCTGCTACAGACACAGCTCTGCTACAGACACAGCTCTGCTACAGACACAGCTCTGCTACAGACACAGCTCTGCTACAGACACAGCTCTGCTACAGACACAGCTCTGCTACAGACACAGCTCTGCTACAGACACAGCTCTGCTACATACATACACACATAGCTCTGCTACATACACACAGCTCTGCTACATACAGACACAGCTTTGCTACATACAGACACACATAGCTCTGCTACATACACACAGCTCTGCTACATACAGACACAGCTTTGCTACATACAGACACACATAGCTCTGCTACATACACACAGCTCTGCTACATACAGACACAGCTTTGCTACATACAGACACACATAGCTCTGCTACATACAAACACACATAGTTCTGCTACATACATACAGACACACATAGCTCTGCTACATACAGACACACATAGCTCTGCTACATACATACAGACACACATAGCTCTGCTACATACATACAGACACACATAGCTCTGACTGCTGCATACATACAGAGACACACGTGGCTCTGGGGGGCCCACACACGTGGCTCTGGGGGGCCCACACACGTGGCTCTGGGGGGCACAAACGGCTCGGGGGGGGGGTGTCGAAGCCCATTAAGCTCACCGGTGCCCATAAGTCGGGGGGTGGGGAGGGCACATACTGCTCGATCACGGTGGGGAGGGGGCCCACACAGCGCCGGAAAGAAGTGCTGTGCTGGGGATCGCTGGATGGCACTGCACCTCCTTCATCTGTGGGACTGAGCAGGACGCCGGTCGGTAGCTCCACCCACAGATGAAGTTCAAACCAGGAAGTCTGCATGCCTTAAAGGGACTGCGCCGCAGATTCCTGCCGAGGACTGCGGTCCCTGGAACTCTGCCCGGGGGCAGCAGAACTAAGGCGAGTGGGCCCCGGCCAAGCGGCACCAGAACTGACTAGGCCGAGTGGGCCCCCCCCGCTCTCCAGGGCCCCGGCATTTGCCCGGGTATGCCGGGTGCTGACGCCGGCCCTGGTGCACGGTCACATTATAAAACGTGACCACTCACTGTGGCATCATCAGGGACACCCTGGCAGTAACCTCACCTCAGTTCAAATCATTGAACTCAATTCCAGATTGGGCAATGTGTGCACTTTGAGTAGTTGGATGCAGACATTTCTGCACTAAATCTGCATCTCTTGGCAAGAAAATACACCAAAACCTCATGTGTTTTGATGCGGTTTTGGTGCGTTTTAGACCCTCCAGCTGTGACATCACTGCTGCTCTCCGTCAGTATGTCCCTGTTACGGCAGTGAGCGGTCACGTTTTCTAATGTGACAGCGCACTGCGACCTCAGTTGTAGCAAGCCAGAATCATTGTAGGACGTCATGTCTGTGGATTACGTTGGGCCTGCAAGGGTGTTTAAGAGTTAATAAGTTCGAGAAAGGTGGTGTTTGGTTTTGTTTTTTTAATTAAGGATTTTCTGTGTGCTTAGTGTTTATTTTTTTACTTACAGGGTTAGTAATGAAGGGGGTTCTTATAGAACCTTCCCAATTACTAAACTTGGGCTTGATGACATCTACCATTTTTTGACAAATTACAGATGTCATTAACCCCTTATATTACCCGGATCGTGAACAAGGGTGTCCCCGAAACGCGTTGTCCGTTTTATTGGATTTTAATGGATCAATAAAATTCATTTATTTATGAAGATGCCGTGCCGGATTGCTGAATTTTTGTGCTAACCTCTTGGCTGGAGATTTTCCGTGCACCATCTAAAAGGACTTCCAAGTGTACATGGTGAGCTGGATTTTGGAGGATTCCTCCACCTGCTTGCGTGTGATAGTAATGAAGGGGGTCTTATAGAACCTTCACAATTACTAAACTTGGGCTTGATGAAAGCTACCATTTTTTTGACAAATCACAGCTGTCATTAACCCCTTATATTACCCCGATTGCCACCGCACTAGGGCAATCGGGACGAATCGGGTTAAGTGCATCTAAAGGATCCAACAAATCTGGGGCCTTTGCGGGCTGCTATTTCTTAGCTGGGGAGGAATAACCATGGGCCTCCCCAGCCTGAGAATACCAGCCCCCAGCTGTCTGCTTTATTTTGGCTGGGTATCAAAATTGTGGGTGCGGTGGGGGACCGCACATTTTTTAAAAAATGTAATTAAAATAAGAAAAAAAAACCTGCATGGGGTCCCCTCATATTTTGATACATAGCCAAGATAATGGGCACAGCTGGGGACTGCAGCCTGTAGGTGTCTGCTTTATCTATATGCTGGTATCAATATATGGGGAACCCTAGGCCATTTTTTTCCCAATTCATTTAATTTGTACACTCCACAACCAATCACAGATGCTGTCACAGAGGGTGGATGGTGAAAGCAGCGAATATGTATGAGGGTTAATGAGCGGACCCGGAAGTATTGACAGCCACACTGGAGACTCGATAAGTATAATTCTCCTGGTTTACAGCCCCCTAGCCCTTATTAACACTATTTTACAATAGACATGTTCAGGCCCCCATAGACTTATATGGGGTTCGGTGTCCAAGCTCATATTTGGGTTCAAGTCCTGTCTGGACTATTTTTTTTTTTTTTTTTTAAGCCTGGCTGAAACCCAACATCTGGAGGTTTGCCCATCTCTACCCATGACTGATAATTTCTATTGTACCGTGTTTCCCCGAAAGTAAGGCCCTGTCTTACATTAATTTTACCCCCAAAAGTCCCACCCTGCCTTACTTTCGGGGGAGGCCTTACATTGGAAAAAAAATGACAATCCTCCCCCCTGCAGCCTCCCCATTGTTTGAGATCCGGCATCCACCCCTTCCTCCCCCCTGCAGCCTCCCCATTGTTTGAGATCCGGCATCCACCCCTTCCTCCCCCCTGCAGCCTCCCCATTGTTTGAGATCCGGCATCCACCCCATCCTCCCCCCTGCAGCCTCCCCATACAGTGGTTCTGCCCCCCACTCTGCCACCACACACACTGACACATACGGTACCGGTACAGCCCCACACGGCACCCACACACATATCGTACCGGTACCGTACACACACACACACACACACACACACACACACACACACTGACACATACAGCCCCATACGGCACCCATACACATACCGTACACACACACACACACACACACACACAGAGTTTCGGAACTTACCGAAATCGGAGCGAGCCTGCAGGCGGTGACGTCGCGGCTGATTTCGGCCAATCAGCTGCGAGCCGGCTGACTGGCCAATCGCAGCTCGAGCTGAGGGCCAATCAGCTGCGAGCCGGCTGACTGGCCAATCGCAGCTCGAGCTGAGGGCCAATCAGCTGCGAGCCGGCTGACTGGCCAATCGCAGCTCGAGCTGAGGGCCAATCAGCTGCGAGCCGGCTGACTGGCCAATCACAGCTCGAGCTGATGGCCAGCAGGGAGCCTTGCGAGGGCCATTCACCGGAGGCGGACCACGGGTGGCACGAGACTGGAGAAGGCCTGGATGGAGCGAGGGAACAGCGGCAGCGGTAAGTTCCTGTACTTTCCCCAGGGACCCCCACCCATATGCGGCCTTACATTACGCCGCGACCACCACCCATAGGCGGCCTTACATTCCCCGGCCCCCCCGCTACCCTGCCTTACAATCGGGGGGTGCCCTACATTGGCGGACCCCCCCGAAACCCCCACCCTGCCTTACTTTCGGGGGGGGTCCTACTTTCGGGGATATAACCAAGACTATGCTAATGATTACCTATCCTAAATATAGATCATCAAGAGCAGTCCAAGATAGCATTTAATGAGAGACAGGCCAACAAACAAAATCACTTTTTAAACAGAAGCCAGGCAAGCTTGTCTTACCTCAAGTAATTATCACCAAGGGAAAACGCAATCTATATATATAATTGCCTTATTTTGTCTGTCTTGCTCCAAAATTGTGTCCTTACCGCGACAAGCGTCTCATTGGCCGCTCGCCATGGCTCCGCCCCCCGCACGGATTGGCCGCTAGCCCAGGCCCCCTGCACGCATTGGCAACTCGGCCCCGCCCCCTCACGCATTGCACGCTCGCTCTGGCCCCGCCCCCCCGCACGCATTCCCCGAAACGACACGGAGCCCCGACTCCCAGGTGAGTGCTTTACCCCCGGGAGCCCACATCCGCGTACGCCGCCAACCCAGCCAACACATACCCTCGCATTGCTGGGGTTGCCGCTGTACTCTGGTGTGGGCTCCCGTGCGAGCGGGGGGCGGGCTACGCTGGTAACCATGGTACACATCGAGTAATATTGTGTAGCATGGTTACCAGCGTACACCGGCTCCCAGGTGAGCGCATCAAGGTCCTGCAGCGGCGGAACACACACACACGCACACACATAAGAACAGACACACACACACACACATCAGATCGCATCCACACACTCACAACATCCAGTGATATCGCTTGCTTCTCGGCGTTGATACTGTGCGTGCAGTGACCTTCCAGGACCTGCCGGAGGATCACATGGCCGGAAGCATGTGGTATCTCCGGATGTTGTGAGTGTGAGCGCGTATGTGCAATATCGTCAATGTGTGTGTGCGTGTATGCGATCGGATGTGTGCGTGTATGCGATCGGATGTGTGAGTGTCGGCAGAAGGCAGAGGAGCACTGCGTGCAGCACAGCTGCTGGGACCGCACACCGGAGGGCACAGGCAGAAGTGGGGTGTGAGTGTATGCGATCAGATGTGTGCGTGTATACTGTAATGTGTGACTGTGGAGCACGATGGGGGGTGCACAGCATGGGGTATGGAGCACGATGGGGAGTGCGCAGCATGGGGGATGGAGCACAATGGGGAGTGCACAGAATGGGGGATGGAGCACGATGGGGAGTGCGCAGCATGGGGGATGGAGCACGATGGGGAGTGCGCAGCATTGGGGATGGAGCACGATGGGGAGTACGCAGCATGGGGGATGGAGCACGATGGGGGGTGCGCAGCATGGGGGATGGAGCACGATGGGGGGTACGCAGCATGGTGGATGGAGCACGTTTGGGAGTGCGCAGCATGGGGGATGGAGCACGTTTGGAAGTGCGCAGCATGGGGGATGGAGCACGTTTGGGAGTGCGCAGCATGGGGGATGGATGGGGAATGCGCAGCATGGGGTATGGAGCACGATGGGGAGTGCGCAGCATGGGGGATGAAGCACGATGGGGGGTGCGCAGCATGGGGGATGAAGCACGATGGGGGGTGCGCAGCATGGGGGAAGAAGCACGATGGGGGGGTGCGCAGCATGGGGGATGGAGCACGAAGGAGGGTACGCAGCATGGGGGATGGAGCACGATGGGGGGTGCGCAGCATGGGGGATGGAGCACGATGGGGGGTGCGCAGCATGGGGGATGGAGCACGATGGGGGGTGCGCAGCATGGGGGATGGAGCACGATGGGGGGTGCGCAGCATGGGGGATGGAGCACGATGGGGGGTGCGCAGCATGGGGGATGGAGCACGATGGGGGGTGCGCATGGGGGATGGAGCACGATAGGGGGTGCGCAGCATGGGGGATGGAGCACGATGGGGGGTGCGCAGCATGGGGGATGGAGCACGATGGGGGGTGCACACCTCCCCCAAAACACACACACACACACACACACACACCCCGCCACACACGCACTGCACAACACACCACACACACACTGGGAACCACAAATACCGCCCTACACAGACACCCACACACACAGACAACGCCGCACACACACACAACACCCAACACACAAACAAATGCACATACCGCACAACACAAACATTGCACAAAACATACCTCCCCCCAAAAACACACACACACACACCCCACAACCACACAAACCGCGCAACACACACACACAACGCTACAGACACACAGCGCTCCACAAACAACGCAACACACACAACGCAACACACAAACACCGCTCTCACCCCCTGCCACACCCAGACAACACCCAGAACATGTACAGCGCCCTACAAACACTTGGTAACTACACACAACAGCATATGTATAATATTATATATATATATATATATATATATATATATATATATATATATATATATATATATATATATATATATATATATATATATATATAAAACAAAAATCATACATTAACTACACAATACGTAAATTCTAGAATACCCGATGCGTAGAATCTGGCTACCTTCTAGTCATCCATAAATATCCAACTGAGCAGCCATAATTGAGTTGTTACATTCCAGCTTTTCAAATAAGAAATCATGTAATGTACGGACATGCCAGAGATGACTCTACTATTAAGCTAGTCACACATTTTGTTGTCCAAAACAGCTGATTTCAGATGGAATCAGACAACCATTTGTGTATGGGGACGTCTTGACAACAGATGAGGGAAACAAAGGTTTCCTATGTTCACACAGTACACTACAACTCCAAAAGGCCATGCTGAGCCAAAGTTACAGAATAGCTGCACTCTACAGTAAGTGGAGGATCCCTCTATGACGGTCATATGCTCTTATAGGATGTCAGGACGGGTTGTCCCATCAAGCTCACAGTCTTTAGTTAACAGGTCATTATGGGAGTTATAGCTTTACAACAGATTGGAAATCAGAAACAATACATTAGACATTAACCAGAAACATTAGCAAAGTGAAGGGGATTAAAGCCCAAAGCGTGACTATAAACAGAAGACAGAAAACCGTTTTACTAACGACCATTATTGACTCCTTAAGGATGGGGTAATTTTTAATTTTTGCGGTTTTGTTTTTTTTCTCCCATTATTCCAAGAGCCGTAATATTTTTACGTTTCAGTCTCCATAGCCATGCGAGAACTTGTTTTTTGAGGGACGAATTGTACTTTTGGACATTTTATCATGTGTTGCACCGTAAATCAGGAAAAAATATTCCAAAGATTGGTGAAAAATAAAAAAAAAATGCGCAATTCCATAATTGATTTTTGGGTTTAATTACAGCATTCATTTTGAAGGTCAAAATTACCTGGCAATAGGATTATGCAGCATAGTACAATTATGGAGATACCAAACATGCATAATTTGTTTTATTTAAGAGGTGTAAAAAAAAATGAAAAATTAATTTTTGCATCATTTTGGGGTAGATGTGATGCTTTGATCACCTGTTATTACAGTTTGTGTTGTTGTGGTGTCTAAAAACAAAAAACACAACACAATCCAGGCACTTTGATTTTTCATCTTGTTACACTGTTTACCAATTGGATTAATTTACATTTTGATAGCTTTATTCGTAAAAGTTCGATCTATTTCAAATATGTATTTATTTTAAAATAAATTTTATATTTATATATATATATATTTATATATATATATATATATATATATATATATATATATATATATATATATATATATATATATATATATATATATATAAATATACACATATACACACACACACACATATACATACATACAATTACACACACTGTGTTTTTCGCTTTATAAGATGCACCTGATTTCAAGACGCTCCCCCAAATTTGGTGAAGGAATAGAGAATTTTTTAATAAATGGGGTGAGTCTTATAATGCCAGTGTACGTCTAACAAATCATATAGGGTATATGTCCCTCATAGCCCCCCCATCCTAAAATTAGCCCACTTAATCTGGATATGGCCACCTTATATTGAATATAGCGCCCTTGTGTTGGCACACATCCCCCAGTAATGCCACATGTCCTCTATGGCTGGCACACTGCCCCCCTGTGGCTGGCACACGGCCCCCTGTGTTAGATATCGCCCCCATGCTGCTGCTTTTAGTAAAATAAACTCTTTCCTTACCTTCTCCAGCACTGTCCTGCCTCGGGTCTCCCTCAGTGGGGTTGAGCTCCTCTTGTCTCCTGCACTTCCTACTTCCTGGTTCTCGGTGCGCTCATGTGATCGGCACAGCCGAGAGATATCTCTGCGTGCCTGATCACAGCAGCAGGAGGGAGACCGGGGAGACACGCAGGAGGAGGTAAGGAAAGAGTTTTTTATTTTACTATGGGCAGCAGCATGGGGGCCATAGCTAACACAGGGGGGCATGTGCGATCAAAGGGAAACACAGGCAGATACAATATGTGCCGCTCCCCCAGCCCATCAGTACGGTGCGGTTTCAGCACCACGGTGATGGATAGCGGCTGTGTGCGCATATTATATGAGCGGAAGCAGGAGATCTAACGCTGCTGCCCACAGCTGTCACCTGCCTCTACCAGCCTCCAGCACGGCGCCAGAGCGGCCCCCACCTCCCCTGGACCCTGCAGTATATAATCCGTATACTCGCATTATAAGACGCACCCCCTACTTTCCCCCAAAACAAAAGTGTGCCTTATAAAGTGAAAAAAAGGGAATTTTGTTTACTTACCGTTAATTCCTTTTCTTCTAGCTCCTATTGGGAGACCCAGACAATTGGGAGTATAGCTTCTGCCTCTGGAGGCCACACAAAGTATTACACTTTAAAAAGTGTAACCCCTCCCCTCTGCCTATACACCCTCCCGTGGACCACGGGCTCCTCAGTTTTGGTGCAAAAGCAGGAAGGAGAAAACTTATAAATTGGTCTAGGGTAAATTCAAGCCGAAAGATGTTCGGAGAACTGAAGACCATGAACCAAAAGAACAATTCAACATGAACAACATGTGTACACAAAAGAACAACCAGCCCAAAGGGCACAGGGGTGGGTGCTGGGTCTCCCAATAGGAGCTAGAAGAAAAGGAATTTACGGTAAGTAAACAAAATTCCCTTTTTCTTTGTCGCTCCATTGGGAGACCCAGACAATTGGGACGTCCAAGAGCAGTCCCTGGGTGGGTAAAAGAATACCTCGATAAAAAGAGCCGAAAACGGCCCCCTCTTACAGGTGGGCAACCGCCGCCTGAATGACTCGCCTACCTAGACTGGCGTCTGCCGAAGCATAGGTATGCACTTGATAGTGCTTCGTGAAAGTGTGCAGACTAGACCACGTAGCTGCCTGACACACCTGCTGAGCCGTCGCCCGGTGCCGCAATGCCCAGGACGCACCTACGGCTCTGGTAGAATGGGCTTTCAGCCCTGAAGGGAGCGGAAGCCCAGAAGAACGGTAGGCCTCGAGAATCGGTTCCTTGATCCACCGAGCCAAGGTTGACTTGGAGGCCTGAGAGCCCTTACGCTGGCCAGCGACAAGGACAAAGAGCGCATCTGAACGGCGCAGGGGCGCCGTGCGAGACACGTAGAACCGGAGTGCTCTCACTAGATCCAAAGAGTGCAAATCCTTTTCACACTGGTGAATTGGATTAGGGCAAAAGGAAGGCAAGGAGATATCCTGATTTAGATGAAAAGGGGATACCACCTTAGAAAGAAATTCCGGGACAGGACGCAGAACCACCTTATCCTGGTGAAAAACCAGGAAGGGGGCTTGCATGACAGCGCTGCAAGCTCAGACACTCTCCGAAGTGATGTGACCGCCACCAGGAAGGCCACCTTCTGCGAAAGACGGGAGAGAGAGACATCCCGCAGCGGCTCAAAAGGCGGCTTTTGAAGAGCCGTCAGGACCCTGTTAAGATCCCAAGGTTCCAACGGATGTTTGTAAGGTGGGACCATGTGGCAGACCCCCTGCAGGAACGTGCGGACCTGCGGAAGCCTAGCTAGACGCTTTTGAAAAAACAAGGAGAGCGCCGATACTTGGCCCTTGAGAGAGCCGAGGGACAAACCCTTGTCCATTCCAGATTGTAGGAATGAAAGGAATGTGGGTAAGGCAAACGGCCATGGAGGAAAACCGTTATCAGCGCACCAGGATAGGAAGATTTGCCAAGACCTGTAATAGATCTTGGCGGACGTTGGCTTCCTGGCTTGTCTCATGGTGGCAATGACATCCTGAGATAACCCTGAAGACGCTAGGAGCCAGGACTCAATGGCCACACAGTCAGGTTGAGGGCCACAGAATTCAGATGGAAAAACGGGCCTTGTGACAGCAAGTCTGGGCGGTCTGGAAGTGCCCACGGTTGACCCACCGTGAGATGCCACAGATCCGGATACCACGACCGCCTCGGCCAGTCTGGAGCGACGAGAATGGAGCGACGGCAGTCGGACCTGATCTTGCGTAGTACCCTGGGCAGCATCGCCAGAGGGGGAAACACATAAGGCAGTCGAAACTGCGACCAATCCTGGACTAAAGCGTCCGCTGCCAGAGCTCTGTGATCCTGAGACCGTGCCATGAAGGCCGGGAACTTGTTGTTGTGTCGTGACGCCATGAGATCGACGTCCGGCGTTCCCCAGCCGTGACAGATCTCTCGAAACACGTCTGGGTGTAGAGACCATTCCCCCGCGTCCATGCCCTGACGACTGAGAAAATCTGCTTCCCAATTTTCTACACCCGGGATGTGAACTGCGGAGATGGTGGAGCCTGTGGCTTCCACCCACTGCAGAATCCGCCGGACTTCCTGGAAGGCTTGACGACTGCGAGTGCCGCCTTGGTGGTTGACGTAGGCGACGGCAGTGGCGTTGTCCGACTGGATTCGGATCTGCCTGCCCTCCAGCCACCGATGGAAAGCCAATAGGGCTAGATATACTGCCCTTATCTCCAGGATATTGATCTGAAGGGACGATTCTATCGGAGTCCAGGTTCCTTGAGCCCTGTGGTGGAGAAAAACTGCTCCCCAACCTGACAGGCTCGCGTCCGTGGTGACCACGGCCCAGGTTGGAGGTAGAAAGGATTTTCCCTGACAGAGATGTGGGGAGGAGCCACCACTGAAGTGATGTTTTGGTTGCAAGGGAAAGAGAGATGTCGCACTCTTGTCCCATTTGCGAAGAATGTCCCATTGGAGTGGTCGTAGATGGAATTGTGCGAACGGCACTGCCTCCATAGCTGCAACCATCTTCCCCAGGAAGTGCATGAGGCGCCTTAAGGGGTGTGACTGACTCCGAAGAAGTGATTGCACCCCCGCCTGCAGAGAAAGCTGTTTGTCCCGCGGTAGCTTGACTAACGCTGGCTGGGTATGAAACTCCATCCCGAGGTAAGTCAGTGATTGGGTCGGCGTCAACTTGGATTTCGGGAAATTGATGATCCACCCGAACTGCTGGAGAGTGGCCAGAGTGACGGTAAGGCTTTGTTGACACGCCACCCGAGAAGGGGCCCTGACTAGGAGATCGTTTAAGTAGGGGATCACCGAGTGGCCCTGAGAGTGCAGGACCGCCACGACGGATGCCATGACTTTGGTGAAAACCCGTGGGGCTGTCGCCAGGTCGAAAGGCAATGCCACGAACTGGAGGTGTTCGTCCCTGATGGCGAAACGCAGGAAACGTTGATGTTCGGGTGCGATCGGCACATGGAGATAAGCATCCTTGATGTCGATCGATGCTAGGAAGTCTCCTTGTGACATCGAGGCGATGACCGAGCGGAGAGATTCCATCCGAAACCGTCTGGTTCTCACATGTCTGTTGAGTAGTTTGAGGTCCAGAACGGGACGGAATGACCCGTCCTTTTTTGGCACCACGAACAAGTTGGAGTAAAAACCGCGACCACGTTCCTGAAGGGGAACGGGAATCACAACTCCTTCGATCTTTAGGGCGTCCACTGCCTGAAAAAGTGCGTCAGCCTGTGCGGGGGGTGGGGAGGTTCTGAAGAAACGAGCCGTAGGTCGGGAGCTGAACTCTATCCTGTAACCATGAGACAAAATGTCTCTCACCCATCGGTCTTGAACGTGTGGCCACCAGGCGTCGCCAAAGCGGGAGAGCCTGCCACCGACCGAGGATGTGGCTAGGTGAGGCCGAGAGTCATGAGGAGGCCGTCTTGGAGGCAGTGCCTCCTGCGGCCTTTTGGGGGCGTGACTTGGACCGCCACGCATAGGAGTTCCTCTGGCCTTTCTCCGGCCGGTTGGACGAAGAGGATTGGGGCTTGGCGGAGGGACGAAAGGACCGAAACCTCGATTGGATTTTTCTCTGCTGAGGTCTCTTAGGTTTGGATTGGGGGAAGGAGGAGTCCTTTCCCGAGGATTCCTTAATAATCTCATCCAATCGTTCGCCAAATAAACGGTCGCCAGAAAAAAGGCAAACCAGTTAAGAACCTTTTGGAAGCAGAGTCTGCTTTCCAATCGCGCAGCCACATGGCCCTGCGGACTGCCACGGAGTTAGCAGATGCTACAGCCGTACGGCTAGTGGAGTCCAGGACGGCGTTCATGGCGTAGGACGAAAAAGCTGATGCCTGAGAGGTCAAGGAAGAAACATGCGGACCAGAATTCCGTGTGACAGCATTAATCTCAGTCAGACAAGCCGAGATTGCTTGGAGAGCCCACACAGCCGCAAAGGCCGGGGCGAAAGACGCGCCCGTGGCCTCATAAATAGACTTCACCAAGAGCTCTGTCTGTCAGTGGCATCCTTCAGGGCTGAGCCATCGGCAACAGACACAACGGACCTAGCAGCCAATCTAGAGACTGGAGGATCCACCTTGGGAGAGTGTGCTCAGCCCTTAACGACTTCAGGTGGAAAGGGATAACGCGTGTCAGTGTGCCGTTTAGCAAAGCGCTTGTCCGGGACCGCTCTGGGCTTCTGGACAGCGTCCCTGAAGTTAGAATGATCAAAAAACGTATTGCGCGTACGTTTGGGGAAACGAAATTGGTGTTTCTCCTGCTGAGAAGCCGACTCTTCTACAGCAGGAGGCGGGGGTGAGAGATCCAACACCTGGTTGATGGACGAGATAAGATCATTAACTAAGGCGTCCCCCTCAGGTGTATCAAGGTTAAGGGCGAAGTCAGGGTCAGAGCCCTGAGCTCCCACGTCCGCCTCGTCTTCCTGAGAGCCCTCAAGCTGAGATCCAGAGCAGCGGGAGGAGGCCGGGGAAGAGTCCCAGCGAGGCCGCTTAGCCGGTCTGGGACTGCGGTCTGGGCAGGAGTCCTCCGCCTGGGACCTAGGGGCTAACCTGGGAGCGCGCTGCAGCGCGGACCGAGAAGGGCCTGGAGGAGACAAGCTAACAGGGGCCGGAGCCTGTGAAGGGCCCGGTCTGGACTGCAATGCCTCAAGGAGCTTAGATGACCATTTGTCCATAGACTGTGCAATGGATTGAGAAAGTGACAGAGTTTCTCAGCGAAAGAGGCCAAGGCCGGTGACTCTGTCCCTGCAGCCTGCTCAGGGGGAGCAGGGGGATCTACATGAGCCGAGGGGCCCACAAGTGCCCTAGTCTCCGGCTGAGCAAGCGTGGCAGGAGTCGAGCATTGATCACAGTGAGGGTAGGTGGACCCCGCAGGCAACATAGCCCCACAAGAGGTACAGGCTGCGAAAAAAATCTGTGCCTTAGTAGCTTTGCTCCTTGTGGACGACATGCTGTTGTCTCTTAGGAGAGTGACCACTGAGGGTATATGGGAAAAGGGTATACAGCCTGTCCGAACAGATATATATATATATATATGTATCTATTCCGGCACCCTAGGGGGACCAGCACCGGGTGACCGGTGTGGCTTACCGACCGCTAACGAGCTGAGTGTGTCCTCCAGATTCCCTGTCCTGGATCCCCCGGAGCTGCAGAGCTTTGTCACTGAGAAGCATCCACCGGCAGAATGCCAAAAATGGCCGCCGGAGCTCTCAGGGGAGGAGTGGGGCCGAGGGCGGCGCCAGCAAAGAGCGGGAATCTGGGGTCCCCACAGTGGTCAATGAGGGGGGAGGGAGACATGCAAGATGCTCCAGCCCTCACATCCGACGTCATGTCGGTAATCCCGCCCTTCCCCCTGACAGGCAGGCCCGGGGGCGGGATTTTTCGCAACTAGGCCGCGGCAAAGCCGGGGACTAAATTTGAGACCGCGCCCGAAAAGCAGGCACGGTCGGCGCGGAAGTCCGCCGAAAAGACAACGGATTCAACTACCGCGGCTTCCGGGAAGAAGGTGCGACCCCTGTACAGTCCCCCCATGGGGACACAGAGTACCTTCACGTTGCAGGGCCCGGTCCCTGGGGTTGAAGAGGCTCCGGTCCAGCAGGTTCCTCCAGGGGCTGCGGATGGAGCACGGTCCCAGCAAATGGATGACCGCTCAGGATCCCACTTCTCCCAGAGCCGCATAAGGGATGGTGAAGGAGACGGCATGTGGCTCCAGCCTCCGTACCCGCAATGGGTACCTCAACCTTAACAGCACCGCCGACATAGTGGGGTGAGAAGGGAACATGCCGGGGGCCCCATCGGGGTAGTCTTTTCTTCCATCCGACATAACTATGTATGAGAATGCATGAGTGGATGTGTGCCTCCTTCCACACAAAGCATAAAACTGAGGAGCCCGTGGTCCACGGGAGGGTGTATAGGCAGAGGGGAGGGGTTACACTTTTTAAAGTGTAATACTTTGTGTGGCCTCCAGAGGCAGAAGCTATACACCCAATTGTCTGCGTCTCCCAATGGAGCGACAAAGAAATACGGTAATTATATTATATATACACATACATACACACACACACACACACACACACATCTATAAATTATACAATATATATTATATAATTATATTCTTACTGTTTTTTCCTACATTTGTTAGTTCTTGAACCAAACCTGCGATCATCCGTGCTATATATAGCAATACCACAGTATTGTTGTACAGAGCAAGAAATACAGTCTTCTAGGAACGCCAGCTTTAGGCTGACTTTCACAGGAGTACAGTCATTACAGGCATAGGGGTCTTCAGCAAACCCCGGGCCAGTAGGTCAGCCCATCGCCCCATGCCATCACATCACAGGAGCGCCAATGAGTGCATTGAGTGACGCTCCCCCAGTCAGGCGTGATGTAAATGCCATTGTCACAGATGGACAGGTTAATAGCCATTAGCAGAGCTCTGCTCCACCAGTTGCTGGCTAATTATCAGCCACCTGCCGGGAAAAATGCAGGTTCAGCTTGCGAGCCCGCATCAGTCAGGGAGCTGGTATACGATGTACCCAGTACTTATATGGCGATAAGGGTTTAGTTGCCAGTTTTAAATTTTCCTTTTAAGAAACTTATGGAGACATATTCACCTTGATACGGCCAGAACACTGTAGTTAATACAAACCACTGTTTCTCTTTTGCGGTTTCTTTTTAAAAACCTAGTCTTTCCCAAGTAGAAATATATTTTGTCTTTGACAGTGTTGTCTGTTGCCCTTACCTGTGAAATTGCAGCTTCTGTATCTGCCAGTCCAAGGAGGAAAATTCGCACTTTATCAATCTTAACAGGAATTGCGCGCCCTCGCCATTCCACCTCACTCATGGTAGCAGCTTGTTTTGCCCTAGTCTGTGAGATAAGAGTCTGCGGGAAAAAAAAAAGTATGAGACATTAATACAAGATCATTCAATGTGCAGTGTCATTTCCCTATACATAAACCGGCCACTTCGTCATCAGGACCCATGGTAAGTCACTCATAGCTCTATTCCACCTCTGTGTAGTCTGACAGTGGCAGCTCAAACTCATGAAGTGCTTTCTGCTGCAGGGTTTCCCTTCGGTTGGAGATGCACTTCCTTATACATATTTATTGTCATATGTGACTTTGCAACCGGTGGTTTGTAATTTTCAATTTGCAGTATTCTATGTGTACAACATACAATAGAAGGACATTGCAGGAGATGGGCAACAATGGGTTAAGATATTGGCAAATGGTGGGTTATCTGAATGGTTCGCATTCGGGAGTGGTACTAGATACAGTGCCTACAAGTAGTATTCAACCCCCTGCAGATTTAGCAGGTTTGATAAGATGCAAATAAGTTAGAGCCTGCAAACTTCAAACAAGAGCAGGATTTATTAACAGATGCATAAATCTTACAAACAAACAAGTTATGTTGCTCAGTTAAATTTTAATAAATTTTCAACATAAAAGTGTGGGTCAATTATTATTCAACCCCTAGGTTTAATATTTTGTGGAATAACCCTTGTTTGCAATTACAGCTAATAATCGTCTTTTATAGACCTGATCAGGCCGGCTCAGGTCTCTGGAGTTATCTTGGCCCACTCCTCCATGCAGATCTTCTCCAAGTTATCTAGGTTCTTTGGGTGTCTCATGTGGACTTTAATCTTGAGCTCCTTCCACAAGTTTTCAATTGGGTTAAGGTCAGGAGACTGACTAGGCCACTGCAACACCTTGATTTTTTCCCTCTTGAACCAGGCCTTGGTTTTCTTGGCTGTGTGCTTTGGGTCGTTGTCTTGTTGGAAGATGAGATGACGACCCATCTTAAGATCCTTGATGGAGGAGCGGAGGTTCTTGTCCAAAATTTCCAGGTAGGCCGTGCTATCCATCTTCCCATGGATGCGGACCAGATGGCCAGGCCCCTTGGCTGAGAAACAGCCCCACAGCATGATGCTGCCACCACCATGCTTGACTGTAGGGATGGTATTCTTGGGGTCGTATGCAGTGCCATCCAGTCTCCAAACGTCACGTGTGTGGTTGGCACCAAAGATCTCGATCTTGGTCTCATCAGACCAGAGAACCTTGAACCAGTCTGTCTCAGAGTCCTCCAAGTGATCATGAGCAAACTGTAGACGAGCCTTGACATGACGCTTTGAAAGTAAAGGTACCTTACGGGCTCGTCTGGAACGGAGACCATTGCGGTGGAGTACGTTACTTATGGTATTGACTGAAACCAATGTCCCCACTGCCATGAGATCTTCCCGGAGCTCCTTCCTTATTGTCCTTGGGTTAGCCTTGACTCTTCGGACAAGCCTGGCCTCGGCACGGGTGGAAACTTTCAAAGGCTGTCCAGGCCGTGGAAGGCTAACAGTAGTTCCATAAGCCTTCCACTTCCGGATGATGCTCCCAACAGTGGAGACAGGTAGGCCCAACTCCTTGGAAAGGGTTTTGTACCCCTTGCCAGCCTTGTGACCCTCCACGATCTTGTCTCTGATGGCCTTGGAATGCTCCTTTGGCTTTCCCATGTTGACCAAGTATGAGTGCTGTTCACAAGTTTGGGGAGGGTCTTAATTAGTCAGAAAAGGCTGGAAAAAGAGATAATTAATCCAAACATGTGAAGCTCATTGTTCTTTGTGCCTAAAATACTTCTTAATACTTTAGGGGAACCAAACAGAATTCTTGTGGTTTGAGGGGTTGAATAATAAATGACCTTCCGAATGAACTTTTCACAATTTAAAATAAAAATAAAGAAGGGAATTTTGTTTACTTACCGTAAATTCCTTTTCTTCTAGCTCCAATTGGGAGACCCAGACAATTGGGTGTATAGCTATTGCCTCTGGAGGCCACACAAAGTATTACACTTAAAAGTGTAAGGCCCCTCCCCTTCTGGCTATACACCCCCAGTGGGATCACTGGCTCACCAGTTTTAGTGCCAAAGCAAGAAGGAGGAAAGCCAATAACTGGTTTAAAGACCAATTCAATCCGAGGAAACATCGGAGAACTGAACCATACCACATGAACAACATGTGTACCCGAAAAAACAGAAAAACCCCGAGAAAACAGGGCGGGTGCTGGGTCTCCCAATTGGAGCTAGAAGAAAAGGAATTTACGGTAAGTAAACAAAATTCCCTTCTTCTTTGTCGCTCCATTGGGAGACCCAGACAATTGGGATGTCCAAAAGCAATCCCTGGGTGGGTAAAAGAATACCTCATGATAGGGCCGTCAAACGGCTCTCTCCTACAGGTGGCCAACCGCCGCCTGAATGACTTATCTACCTAGGCTGGCGTCTGCCGAAGCGTAGGTATGCATCTGATAATGCTTGGTAAAAGTAAGTAGACTCGACCAGGTGGGTGCCTGACACACCTGCTGAGCCGTAGCCTGGTGCCGTAATGCCCAGGATGCGCCCACGGCTCTGGTAGAATGGGCCTTCGGCCTTGAGAGAACCAGAAGCCCAGTAGAACTGTAGGTTTCAAGAATTGGTGCCTCGAGCCCCCGAGCAAGGGTGGATCTGGAAGCTTGCGACTGTTTACGCCGACCAGCGACAAGGACAAAGAGTGCATCCGGGTGGCGCAGGAGCGCCATGCGGGAAGTAGAACCTGAGTGCTCTCACCAGAACCAACAGATGCAAATCTTTCTGAAATTGATGGACTGGACGAGGACACAAAGAAGGTGAGGTGATATCCTGATTGATATGAAAATGGGATACCACCTTAGGGAGAAATTCCGGAACCGGACGCAGAACTATCCTGTCCTGGTGAAGGACCAGGAAGGGAGCTTGTATGAGAGCGTTGCTAGCTCGGAAACTCTCCTAAGAGACGAGACCGTTACTAGAAGGCCACTTCCCGTGAAAAACGGGAAGGGAGACATCCTTCAAAGGCTCGAAAGGCGGCATCTGGAGAGCAATTAGAACCTTGTTCAGATCTCAGGGCTCTAACGGCCGCTTGTACGGAGTGCTGAGAAGACAAACTCCCCGTAGGAACGTGCGTACCTGAGGAAGTCGTCGTTTCTGAAAAAAATACAGATAGCGCTGAGACTTGTCCCTAAAGGGAACTGAGCGACAACCCATTTTCCTACCTAGATTGCAGGAAGGAAGGAAACATAGACGATGCAACCGGCCAGGGAGAAACACCCTGCGCCGAGCACCGAGATAAGAACATCTTCCACGTCCTGTGGTCAATCTTGGCGGACGTTGGTATGCTAGCCTGTCTCATGGTGGCAACCACGTCCTGAGGTAATCCTGACGACACTAGGTTCCAGGACTCAATGCCACACCATCCGGTTGAGGGCCGTAGAATCCAAATGGAAGAATGGCCCTTGAGACAGCCAGTCTGATTGGTCTGGTAGTGCCCCCGGTTAGCCTACCGTGAGGCACCACAAAACCGAGTACCACACATCCTCGGCCAATTTGTAGCGACGAGGATGGTGCGGCCGCAGTCGGTCTTGATCTAGCGCAGTACTCTGGGCAACAATGCCAGAGGTGGCACCTAAGGTAACTGGAACTGCGACCAATGCTGAACTAAGGCGTTTGCCGCCAGAGCTCGATGATTGTGAAACCGTGCCATGAAGCTGGCACATTGTTGTTGTGCCGTGACGCCATTAGATCGACGTCCGGCCTCTGTCAGCGGCGCCAGATCTCCTGAAACCCGTCCGGGTGAGGAGACCATACTCTTTCGGCCACACCTCAGCGACTTAGGAAGTCAGCTTCCTAGTTTCCACACTTGGGATGAATTGTGGATATGGTGGATGCCGTGTCTTCCACCCACATCAGAACCTGCCGGACTTCCTGGAAGGCTTGCCGGTTGCGCGTTCTTCCTTGGTGGTTGATGTATGCCACCGCTGTGGAGCTGTCCGACTGAAGTCGGATATGCTTGCTTTTCAGCCGCTGTTGGAAGGATTGTAGGGCAAGATACACTGCTCTGTGTTCAAGAACATTGATCTGAAGAGTGGACTCTTGCTGAGTCCACGTACCCTGAGCGCTGTAGTGGAGAAAAACTGCTCCCCACCCTGATAGACTCGCGTCTGTCGTAACTATCGCCCAGGACGGGGATAGGAAGGACCTTCTTTTTGACCAAGAGGTGAGAAGAAGCCACCACCGTAGAGATTCCTTGGCCGCCTGAGAAGAACGACGACTCTGTTGAGGGACGTCGACTCCTCGTCCCATTGGCGGAGAATGTCCCATTGTAGTGGACGCAGTAAAACTGCGCGAAAGGAACTGCCTCCATTGCTACCATCTTACGTAGGAAGTGCATGAGGCGTGTCAATGTGTGCGACTGGTTCTTAAAGAAGAGCTTGCAGCCCGTAGTGAATGCTGTTTGTCTAGCGGCAGCTTCACTATCGCTGAGAGAGTAAGAAACTCTATGCCTAGATATGTTATCGATAGGGTCGGGGTCGGATCTGACTTTAAAAAGTTGATGATCCACCCAAAACTCTAGAGAGTCTCCAGCGCAACGTTCGGGCAGTGTTGGCATGTTTCCTAAGAGAGTGCCTTGACAAGTAGATCGTCTAAATACGGGACCACAGAGTGACCCTGAGAGTGCAGGACTGTGACTACTGCTGCCCTGACCTTGGCGAAGACCAGTTGGACTGTCGCTAGCCGGAAGGTAGAGCTACGAACAGAGGGTGTTCGTCTCCTATAACGAAGCGTAGAAACGCTAGTGCTCTGGATCAATCGGCACGTGTGGATAAGCATCCTTGATGCCTAATGATGCTAGGAAATATCCTTGGGACCTTGAGGCGATGACATGGCGGAGGGATTCCATCCGGAACCGCCTGGTGTCCACGAGCTTGCTGAGCATTTTTAGATCCAGAACGGGACGGAACGGCCCGTTGTTATAGGTACCGCAAAGAATTTGGGGTAAAAACCGTGACCTTGTTCCTGAAGAGGAACGGGGGTCATCACTCTTTCTGCCTATAGAGTGCACCCTGTTTGCAGAAGAGCAGCGGCCCGGCCGGGAGGTGGAGAAATTCTGAAGAATCGAGTTGGAGGACGAGAAGTGAGCTCTATCCTGTACCCGTGAGACAGAATGTCTCACACTCAATGGTCATTGACCTATGGCAGCTAAATATCGCCAAGGCGGGAGAGCCTGCTACGGACCGAGGCCGCAAGTCATGAGGAAGCCGCCTTGGAAGCGGGTTTTCCGACTGTCGCTTTTTCGGTCGAGACTGAGCCCGCTAAGAATCTTAGCTCCTCTGATCCTTTTGAGTCCACCTTGGACGAGGAAAAATGGGACCTGCCCGAGCCTCGAAAAGGCCGAAAACCCCGACTGCCTCTTGCTCTGTTGGGGTTTGTTGTGTCCGGGCTGAGGAAAGGATGAATCCTTACCCCTGGACTGTTTGATGGTTACATCCAACGCTCACCAAACAGTCGGTCAGCAGAAAAAGGCAACTGGTTAGGCAACCTTTTTTGGAAGCAGAATCTGCCTTCCATTCACTTAACGAGCAGACCAGGCTCTGCTTAAAAACACGGAGTAGCGGAGGCTACCGCCGCACGGTTCGCAGAGTCCAGGACAACCTGAATCGCGTAAGAAACAAATGCAGACATTTGAGAGGTTAAGGATGCCACCTGCGGCACAGATGTACGTGTAACCGTGTCAATCTGTGTAAGACAAGCTGAAATAGCTTGGAGTGCCCCAAGGGAGAGAATGCCGGAGCCAACGGTGCGCCGACAGCCTCATAGATGGCTTTCGACCAGAGATCCATCTGTCTGTCAGTGGCATCTTTGAGTTTGCAGTTCCATCTCCCACTGCAACTATGGATCTAGCTACGAGCCTGGAGATTGGAGGATGCCGCTCGGGACATTGGGTCCAGTCCTTGACCAAGTCAGGGGACAGGGATAGCGTGTATCCTAAGCCGTTTGGAGAAGCGCATATCTGGATAAGCGTGGTGTTCCTGGACTGCCTCTCTGAAGGCAGAGTGGTCCAGAAAAATACTGAAGCTGACTCCTCCACTGGAGGAGTTGTGAGAAATAACCCACATTCTATAGATGGACGCTATAAGATTATTTACTATGGCGTCACAATCAGGTGTATCCAGATTGAGAGCGGTCTCAGGATCAGAATCCTGAGCCGCTACTTCCGCCTCATTACACAGCGAGTCCTTCTGTTAGGACCCTGATGAAACCGAGGCCGCTCATAGCGAGCCCACTTAGGCTGTCTGGGACTGACGTCCGTGCAGAGCCGTGACTCTGGGATGCGTGTGACATTCCCGGAGCTGTTAGTCATTCACACTGAGGGGGACCATGGATCAATGATTCAACAGTGCCCATATTGTGAGAGACATGTCCGGACTGCTAGGCTTCTAGTATCATAGCCATAGTCTCAGAAAAACTGTCAGTAAATACTGCAGACACCGTCCTCATCCCCTGGCCATTAGTGCATACAATGGGGGTCTATGTACCTGCCGGCCGTATAGCCGTACATGCTGTACCAGCTGTATAGAAAAACATGTGGTTCTGCACCTTTGTTTTACACAGAGAATATGCTGATAACTCCTCCGCATAATCCAGGAGGGTATATACAACGTGCGACCAAACAGTGCAATGTATATAGTACAAGCATATCTATAAGTGCACTTCTGCACTAGTGGGGTTAGCACCACAGGTGCTGCTTAACGCCTGTTACAGCGATTGTGTGACTATCAGAATGCCAGGGTCTTCCACACTTGTCTCTGTATCGTACAGAAACTGACACTAATGGCTGCCGGTGTCCTTGTAGAGAAGGAAGCCGTGGGCGTGCCTGAGAAAGTGCGGGAATTGCACACAGTGAGAGGGGTGGAGTATGCAAAACATACTCCAGCTCTCAGCTCTGCTCTTGCAGCGTCACGCCCCTACCCTGACTGTCAGGGCTGTGGGCGGTAACGAAGGGAGACTAGGCCCAGAAGCCGGGGACTCGAGTTAACAGCGCGGCCGCCGTAAAAGCGCGGGCCGCGCTGAAGTCCCCGGCGCACCACAAGTGCCAGCCGCGCCGCAGTCCCAGCGGCCGGCGCGACCGCCCTAGAAGTGGCCAGCGTCCCGCCCCTCTCCTGACTGGCAGGTCTGGGGGCGGGAACGAACTAAAGCAGGCCGCAAAAGCCGGGGACTCGAGTTATCAGCGCGGCCGCCGTAAAAGCGCGGGCCGCGCTGAAGTCCCCGGCGCACTACAAGTGCCAGCCGCGCCGCTGTTCCAGCGGCCGGCGCGCCCTAGTCCTAGACGTGGGCAGCGTCCCGCCCCTCTCCTGACTGGCAGGTCTGGGGGCGGGAACGAACGGAAGCAGGCCGCAAAAGCCGGGGACTGTAGTTATCAGCGCGGCCGCCGTAAAAGCGCAGGCCGCGCTGAAGTCCCCGGCGCACTACAAGTGCCAGCCGTGCCGCAGTCCCAGCGGCCGGCGCGGCCGAGTCCCATAAGTGTGCCTGCTTCAGCTAAGCTGAATGAGGCTATGGCACAGGCGCCGCAGCGCTGATGTCCCCCGGCGCACTACAACACCCAGCATGCTGCGGTGTGAGCGCCAAATGCACGGGGACACAGAGTACCTTGAGGAAGCAGGGCCATGTCCCTGATGTACTCCGCTCCATCCAGCATCTTCTCCAGGGGCTGTAGATGGAGCACGGTCTCAGTGCCTGGAGACCGGTAAATCCCACTTCACCCAGAGCCCTGTAAAAAGGGATGGGGAAGGAATCAGCATGTGGGCTCCTGCCGCCGTACCCGCAATGGGTACCTCAACCTTACAAACACCTCCGACATACAGTGGGGTGAGAAGGGAGCATGCTGGGGACACTATATGTGTCCTCTTTTCTTCCATCCGACATAGTCAGCAGCTGCTGCTGACTAAAAAGTGGAGCTATGCGTGGATGTGTTGCCTCCTTCGCACAAAGCACAAAACTGGTGAGCCAGTGATCCCACTGGGGGTGTATAGCCAGAAGGGGAGGGGCCTTACACTTTTAAGTGTAATACTTTGTGTGGCCTCCAGAGGCAATAGCTATACACCCAATTGTCTGGGTCTCCCAATGGAGCGACAAAGAAAAAAGAAATAACATTCTTTTTTGCTGCAGTGCATTTCACACTTCCAGGCTGATCTACAGTCCAAATGTCACAATGCCAAGTTAATTCCGAATGTGTAAACCTGCTAAATCTGCAGGGGGTTGAATACTACTTGTAGGCACTGTAGGTGTGTACAGTGTCGTCGCTTCTCTTTGCTCTACCTATTGAGCCACTGGCCTGTCTGATTATGTCGTCATCAGACATGGAGGGTCTGGCTAAAAGGGGAGGAGAAGAAAGTATATCTTTATACGCTGATGTTTTGTTATTGTATATAGGTGATTTGATAAAATCTATGAATCCGATAAATATCCCAAACTTTGGTAGGAAATCAAGACCGGATAATGCGGAGAATCTCCATGGGTAATCATTTCAACACTGCAGCCGAAATTGCTCGCCAGTTCAGCACTGAACAGGGTAAGGATCTGTCTCGTCATCCAGTGTCACCATGTTTAAGAGCATTTGGACTGAAAGCCCACTCTGCAGTGACCAAACCTCTCATTAGCAGAAAGAATCAAAAGCTAGACTCCCTTTGGTGAGGAGCATGTTGTGTGGACAGAAGAGAAGTGGTCCACAGTTCATTTTAGTGATGAAAGCAAGATTAATTTAATTGGGTCTGATAGGAAACATTGTGTTCGACCACAAACTGGGGAAAGACTGAACCCAAAGTGTTAAGAAGTCAGTGAAAGGTGGTGTAGGAAGTGTCATGGTTTGGGGAATGTTTTCTGCAGCAGGAGTTGGACCTATCATACAGCTACTTGGCAGAGTGAATGCAAGTGTGTATCAAAACCTTCAACAACACGTGGTTCCTTTCTTGTGTTCATCACTTAATCAGCCAGCAATTTTAATGCAGGACAAAGCCCCCTGTCACACAGTAAAATGGGTAAAGCAGTCCCTTTAAACAAAAATCATTGAAGAAACAAAAAGGCCAGCCCAGAGTCCTGATGTAAACCCAATAGAAAACCTCTGGAAAATCCTTGGTGACATTGATATAGCCAAGAACTCACAATAGTCAAAGAACTGTGGAAGAGACTGGAAGAAGAGTGGACCAAAAATCAAACCAGAGCAGTGTGAAAGACTAGTGATGTCCTGTGGCCACAGATGTGCTGAAGTCATTCAAAGAAAAGGCCTGTACATTTCCTTATGATTGATGACTGCTGTTACCTTCAGAAAATGTAGTTAGAATCTTTCCCAGCGCTACACTCATTGTTGTTCTCTAATTATGATCACCACGTTTTGGACAAAATAAAGGTTTTAGATTGAAAAACTTTGGATCTTTTGTAAAACACTGTTCTAGTGGCATCGTGTACCCCTTACAAAAACCCTTCAAAATATTGATCAATGTAGATTACGTTCATTCTGAAAAAAGCAAGTGATCATACATTGTTCTCTAATTTTGAGCTCCAGTGTATATGTCTTGAAAAAGTATTCATACCCCATAAACTTTTACACAATATACCTGCAAAATTAAAAGGTATTTTATTGGGATTTTACATGATACACCAACAGAGTACCAATTAATTGTGAAGTGAAAAGGAAATAATGCCTGGTTTTCTAAATACTTTAAATTTAAATCTGAAAACTGTGACATGCATTTAGTCAGTTCCCTGTAGTCGGATACCCCTAAATAAAGTCATGAGTGACCAATTGCCTCCAGAATTCACTTAATTAGTAAATTGAGTCTATCGGTGTGTAATTTACTCTCAGGATAACTACTGTTCTGTGAAGACCACAGAGGCTTGTTTGAGACCATTAGGAATCAAACAGCATCATGAAAACCAAGGAACACATCAGACAGGTCAGAGACAAAAGTTAAGAGAAGAGTAAAGCAGGGTTATCTTATAAAAAAAAAATATAATAGCCTAAGTTCTGAACATCTCACACAGCACTGTTCAAGCCATCATCCAAAACTGGAAGAAGCATGGCACAACTACAAACCTACCAAGACATGGCTGTCCACCTAAACTGGCATCCCAAGCATAGAGAGCACCAATTAGGAAAGCAGCCAAGAGGCCCATGGACGAGCTGCAGAAATCCACAACTCAGGTCAATCTGTCCACAGTACAACAATTAGTTGTGTACTCCACAAAGCAGGCCTTTATGGAAAAGCGTCAAGAAGAAAGCCATTTCTGAAAGCAAGCCATAAGTTGTCAAGTTTGCAAATAGCCACTTCCATGTAAGGGTCACAGCTAGCACTTGGAAGAAGGGGCTCTGGTCAGATGAGGCCAAAGTAGCTTAGATAATCAATACCAGATCAGTGGAGTGTCACACCACTGACCAACTGCTATCTGGCTGAATGAACACAGTGTGCAGAGAGTTCACAGTACAGCATTGTACAGTGGCTGTGCTCGGGTACAACAAAATAAGAGTTATAGCACCCAAATAGGACCACTACTAGATCTGTGCTGTTCTGGCTATGTACAACGAGTGGTAGCTGCAAACAGTTAATCACTAGTCATCCTGAACATCGGAACCATGCAGATCAGATACGGATGACCTAGCCTGATACACAAATTATGAACACCCCTTAAACTTTTGCCTTGTAGAAATATATGCATAATATATTACTTTTATTAGGTACACTAAAAAAAAGACATACCTCCAGCTTCTCTGCCAGCAGTCCTTCCGCACCTCCACCACGGAGCCTCATTTGCATTAACTCATTCATAGCTGTCTTATCCCCTAAACCATTCAAGATAATCATATTAGTCAGAATGGATTCTATGCCTTCCACATCCCACCTCGCTTATAAGGCTATGTGCGCACGTTGCGTATTTGCATGCAGTTACGCTGCGATCTGCACCGCAGTGTAACTGCATGCGTCCTGCGTCCCCAGCATAATCTATGAAGATTATGCAGGAGCCGTGCGCACGTGGCGTATTAGAGCGCAGCGCTTCGGCTGCTGCCCGAAGCGCGCGTTCTAAGAAGTGACATGTCACTTCTTTCCTGCGCTCTGCATGCATCCCCCGCTCTGTCTATGGGAGGGGCTGCACTCAGAGCACATGGAAATCGGCTTTTTTTTTTTCATTACGGACTCTTTCTGCAGCGATTTGAAGCGCACGTGTGCTGTTCAAATCGCTGCAGAAATTTCTGCAGGGACAGAACGCTACGTGCGCACATAGCCTAACAAGTAGGAAACCTCACCACTTACCAATGTTGTAGGCACAATAGCGGATGTTTGGCGATATCTCATCTACTCTTTGGTTGTACAGCACAGACTGCTCCTCTGTGAAAGCACTGGCCAATTTCTCATAGATGGTTCTGTGAAGAATACACAAAAAATAAGGTGTGATTCATTAGTGTTACCGGCAAAATGCCATCCAGACAGATCCAATGGCACTCACTTGCACTTGTTGAAGGCTTTCATGGCCTCTTGCCACTGTTGCAGCTCAAACTGCAGCATGCCATTAAGATATGCACTGTAGGCCTGCAAAGGAGGAAAAGAAACATCAGCCATCTAAGGTTTTTCACAGTGATAATATTTTTTCCATGCTTCATCATGCTGGGACCTTTTTATATGCTTTGAGGCCTTTAAAGAACATATGGATCATGACAGCACTGCTCTATTGTCTCCCTGAGAATTGTAGCAGGCCAGGGAAGATTCTCACAAAAACACATAAAAAACCTGGTACTTACATGACCGATATGCCAAAGTGACCCCTACAAAGCTTAAAGGGGTGATTCACCCCTTTTCATTATTGGCCACAACGATATTATGTTGAGAAACAAGGTTTCTCTCAAATACCTTGTGTTGCCAATAGTGCCTGTGAGCGGCGCCCTCCACTTAATTTCTCTTTTTTGTATAGCATTTTTTCCTCTTTTGTATTTATTTTTGTGACATTGTACTTTTTTTGTTATAAGGTAGCAAAGAAGGCATAAAATGATCTGCGGCTATTTTAAGTGGATATCCATTTAACATGTAATCTTTTATCATCAAAGTGAAAGCATTTTAGTTTTATGTTCGTTTGTGTAAAACGCAAAACGATTGTCAAAGAAAGATTAACTGGAGACTGAAAACTTTTAACAATAAAAAAAAAAAAGAAATTGTGGCAGTCAATGTGCAGAAAGTCGAGAAGTTGTTAAAATGAAGGTGCTGAAGAAGAAATAGACAAGACCATCTTCAGCTAACCTGACCTCTCTGAGGAGAGCAGATCACAGCAGAACAGTCAGTGCCCTTAAGGCCTTTATTTCAAGTCAAACATTTTACCAACAGAGCAGTTACTCTTTAAAGGGAATCTGTCAGCAGGTTTTTGCTACCTCATATGAGAGCAGCATGATGTAGGCAGAGACTCTGAATCCAACAATGCGTCACTTAGATTACTGGCTGCAGCCGTTCTGACAGAAACAGAATATTTAGATGTAGCAGAGCTGACTGAGCTTCTCCGCCCACACCAGGCTCTCAAAAAGATTGTACATTGACAGTAAAGTGTCAGGGGAGGGGGCGTGCCAGACCGCAAGACACTGTAGTTCAACCAATGAAAAGGCTCCTGCTGCTTAAACATTGCAAATAAACATCAGATTGGACTTTGACAAGACAGGCATCCTTGAATTCTATGAACCCATGCAGCATGCTGTCTTCAGATTACATAGCAAAAAGCTGCTGACAGATTCCCTTTAAGTACAATGCTACAAAATCTGATAGTACCTGAGCTTCCAGCTTCGTCTTCGCATCCACACGATCACTTTCACACAGCCGCTCTAAAGCCTCTCCGTGCTTTACTGCTTTTCGCAATCGGGAGACCAAGTGAAAACGTTTCCGCGGTTCAGTATTGGCCTCCATTTTGAGCTGCATGGCATAGCTCCAAGCTCTCTCAGCATCCATCAAAATGAGAAGTAGATACCTGCAACATACTAACTATATTACAAAGGAATATTCTAAGAAAAAAATGGAAGGTCAATTTGCAAAATAGAAAAAAAACAAAAACAGGATTTCGGGTACATTTGGGACATCTTCCGAGTGGTTTAAATGTAAGAAACCACATATACAGTATCATTAGGTCTGTACCTATATAGCAACAGGTTAAAATGGTCAGCGATTTGTCAAAGATATCAGAAATAAAGCAGTGGACATGGGACTCACCTGTTATCAGATAGCATCTCCACAGTCACCTTCTTTCCAGTAAATTTGTGTCTGTTTCCCATCTTAAAATTGAGGGTTTTTCTCAGACGCCTCAAGCGACGTGAACAGTAGCCCCTAAATAGTACAAAAAGCTCCACATCACTCACAGGTTATAGGACATAAAACCTTTAGAATCCACATTCAACAATACTGTTGGATCTTCATTATTCTTACCAGTGACGTCAATAGCCCTAATTTATGTAATGTGAACTCACTATTTAAAGGGGCTTTCCTAACATAACAAATAAAGACATACTAGCCAGCCAGTCACCGTAGATTGGCAACTCTAAAGACCACTTTACACACAGCGACATCGCTAGCAATGTCGCTGGTGAAAGGACCCGCCCCCGTCGGTTGTGAGTCACGGGCAAATCGCTGCCCGTGGCGCACAACATTGCTTACACCCGTCACACATACTTACCTGCCTAGCGAACCGCCTCCTTTCTAAGGGAGAGGTTCGTTCGGCGTCAAAGCGGCATCACTAAGTGGCCGCCCAATAGAAGCGGAGGGGCGGAGATGAGCGGCCGTAACATCCCGCCCACCTCCTTCCTTCCTTATTGCCAGCGGCAAGTGTCACACGTAGCGATGTGTGCTGCCGCAGGAACGACGAACAACCTGCGTCCTGCAACAGCAACGATATTTGAGATTAGAACGACGTGTCAACGATCAACGATATGGTGAGTAATTTTGATAGTTAGCGGTCGTTCGTGCATTTCACAAGCAATGTCGTCACTAACCAGGCCGGATGTGCATCACGAATTCCGTGACCCCAACGACATTTAGTTAGCGATGTCGTTGCGTGTAAAGCCCCTTAAGGCTATGTGCGCACAGTGCATTTTTCGCAGCGTTTTTGGGCTCAAAACTGCATGACTTTGCTTCCCCAGCAAAGCCTATGACTTTTCATTTTTGCTGTCCGCACACAACTTTTTTTTAGCTGCGTTTTTGAGCTGAAAAAACAAATGGTCATGTCAATTCTTTTGTGTTTTAGGGTAAGTTCACACAGTGCGTTTTTCGCGGCGTTTTTGCGCAGTTTTCGGGTGCGTTTTTGCTCAGAAAACTGCATTACTTTGCTTCCCCAGCAAAGTCTATGAGTTTTCATTTTTGCTGTCTGCACACAGCGTTTTTTTTCAGCTGCGTTTTTGTGGTGCCACAAAAACGCAGCATGTCAATTATTCCCGTGTTTTTCACTGCGCTTTTCATCCATTGAGTGCAATGGGATGTTGAAAGACGCAATGAGAAACGCAAATAGCTGCGTTTTGGTGCGTTTCTAAGACCAAAAACGCAGCTATAAACGCAGGAGGTGGGTAGTAAAGTGACGTGTACAGGAAGAGGATTCCTTCTGTCAGTAAACACAGAAGCGTGAATCCTCCCGGTACAGTCACCGCCGCTTCCACCTCCTGTCCTGGGCATGTATGCTGCTGTGCGGCGCCATGTCTGGGCGGGAGGTGGAAGCGGCTGCGAAAACAAAAGTGAACAGTAGAAAAAAAAAAAAAAAAAAAAAAAGTTATACTCACCTGTCTGCAGACTCCCGGTGTTATGCCCGCTCCCAGATCCTCCTACCGGTACCGCCGCTCCAGGTGTGTGCAGTCTCCCCGGGTACGTTTGCCTGCAGGATGCAGGACCTGGCGATGGATCACCTGATGCAGTCACCTGACGCATCAGCTGATCGTAAGTCTCCGGCTGACGCCGGCGCCCAGCCGGTTATCAGCGAATGCGTCAGGAGACTTCATCCCTGATTACCGGCAGCTGCTGCAGCGATCGGACAGGATCAGACTCCCGCCCCATCGCTCCAGAAGCTGCCGGTAATCAGCACATAAGTATTTTTTTCTTTTTTTGCACCGAAGCATCAGCTGATTGTATAATCGGCTTTTATACAATCAGCTGATGTGTGATGTGATTCAGCCCCTAGAACCTGACACATCATCTGATCGCTTTGCCTTCCAGCAAACCGATCAGATGATATTGGATCCGGATTGGACGGCGCGGGACCCTTGACCCAGGATTACTGCGGAGGGGGGGGTTCTTTATTTCAATAAAGATGGAGTCACTAATTGTGTTGTGTTTTATTTCTAATAAAAATATTTTTCTGTGTGTTGTGTTTTTTTTTTTATCTTTACTAGAAATTCATGGTGGCCATGTCTAATATTGGCGTGACACCATGAATTTCGGGCTTAGGGCCAGCTATACAGCTAGCCCTAACCCCATTATTACCCAGCGAGACACCCGGCATCAGGGCAGCTGGAAGAGTTGGATACAGCGCCAGAAGATGGCGCTTCTATGAAAGCGCCATTTTCTGGGGTGGCTGCGGGACTGCAATTCACAGCGGGGGTGCCCAGAAAGCATGGGCACCCTGCACTGTGGATTCCAATCCCCAGCTGCCTAGTTGTACCCGGCTGGACTCAAAAATTGGGCGAAGCTCACGTCATTTTTTTATAAAAATTATTTCATGAAATTCATGAAATAATTAATAAAAAAAAAAAAAAAAAAGGGCTTCCCTATATTTTTGGTTCCCAGCCGGGTACAAATAGGCAGCTGGGGGTTGTGGGCAGCCTGTACCTGCCTGCTGTACCCAGCTAGCATACAAAAATATGGCGAAGCCCACGTCATTTATTTTGTTTGGGGGGGGCAAAGAAATCCTGCATACAGTCCTGGAAGGAGGATGCTGAGCCTTGTAGTTCGACAGCTGCTGTCTGCTCTCCTGCATACACTATTGGATGGAGGATGCTGAGCCTTGTAGGTCTGCTTCCCCTGACTCTCCCTCAAGCATACAGTCATGGATGGAGTATGCTGAGCCTTGTAGTTCTGCAGCTGCTGTCTGCTCTCCTGCATACACTATTGGATGGAATATGCTGAGCCTTGTAGCTCTGCAGCTGTCTGCTCTTCTGCATACACTAGTGGAGAATAAAGAACACATTGAAGAAGGAAATGACATCAGCCCTTTTTTTTTTGTTCACTGATAAAAAAAAACGCATAAAGACGCAGTGAGCAAAAATGCAGCAAAACGCAGCAAAAAAACGCACCAAATCGCGGCAAAACGCGTGTGTTTTTTGCCGCGTTTTTTTTACGCAGGTGCGTTTGTGCGGTTTTTGCCGCAAAAACGCACAAAAACACAGCGTCAAAAAAACGCAGTGTGTGAACCTAGCCTTACTGCGTTTTCCACCCATGCAGTGCATTGGAAAAATGCAGCAAAACGCAGGAGATCAAAAACGCTGCAAAACACAGCCAAAAACTCACCGAAACGCGGTAAAAAAACGCACAAAAACGCAGCATCAAAAAAACGCAGCGTGCACACATAGGCTATGTTCGCACACTGCGTCTTTTTGACGCTGCGTTTTTGGCCGCTAAAAACACACAAAAACGCACCTGCGTCGAAAAAACGCATCAAAAAATGCATGCGTTTTTGCCGCGATTTGGTGCGTTTTGGATCTCTGCGTTTTGCTGTGTTTTTCCAATGCATTGCATGGGGGGAAAAGGCAGAAAAACGCAGGAAAGAACTGACATGTCCATTTTTTTTTTTTAACAAAAACGCAGGTAAAAAAAACAGATGTGTGCGGACAGCAAAAATGAAAACTCATAGACTTTGCTGGGGAAGCAAAGTCCTGCAGTTTTGAGGCCAAAAACGCATCCGAAAAACGCGCAAAAACGCTGCGAAAAACGCACTGTGCGCACATAGCCTTAGCCTTAGAGCCCCCAAGCACAGTAGCCCCTAAATAGTACAAAAACCTCCACATCACTCACAAAACGCACTGTGCGCACATAGCCTTAGCCTTAGAGCCCCCAAGCACAGATTAAAATCATCCAAACCCACCAATGGCCTAATGGTATGGGAGAAGACTCCTTACTTTCCACTGACAGATGATAGGGATGAGAAGGATCGGCGCATTGGAATACCAAAGGCCAATCCTCATACTCAGAGAGCTATTGCCTGGGAGAATAGAGAGCACTTGGACTAGCTGATCATGCCTGTCAATGGGAGGGTGAGGAGGTCAGCTCAATGATTGTTGAGCCGACAGCTATCTAATGTGTATTAGGGCCCTAACCCTGGCAATCCACTGTTAGGATATGTTCACACTGAGTTTCTCGGAAAAATCTTTAGAGTGGATCATCACCTCTCAAAATATGGCTTCAAAAATTCTTGGAAAACTTTTCCAATTCGTTTCTATGGGAATCCAATTTACTGCTTATGGCTTTGTGCGCACTGGAAAAAACGGATTTTTGTGTACTCACCGTAAAATTGTTTTCTCTTTGCCATCATTGGGGGACACAGGACCATGGATGTTATGCTGCCTATCCATAGGAGGACACTAAGTAGATGCAAAAGCATAGCTCCTCCTCTGCAGTATACACCCCCTGGCCGGGCCAGGCAACCTCAGTTTTAGTACACAAGCAGGAGGAGAAAAACCAGTAAGAACTTCTCAACAGAGGAACATGAGAAAAGAAGATTCATAACAAAATCAGGTACTGAGAAAACCAAGGCCTGACAGGGCAACAGGGTGGGTGCTGTGTCCCCCAATAATGGCTAAAAGAAAACGATTTCACGGTGCGTACACAAAAATCCGTTTTTCTCTGACGCCTCATTGGGGGACACAGGACCATGGGACGTCCTAAAGCAGTCCATGGGTGGGAAAAATAAAAACAAGACAACGCAACCCAAGGACTAGGAACCAGTCCCAGACAGCCTGGAGCACCTACTGAGAGAGGTGCTCTACTGCCGTTTGCAGAATTTTCCTACCGAGATATGCCTCAGCTGAAACCTGGGTATGGACGCTGTAATGCTTTGAAAAAGTATGTAGGCTAGACCAGGTCGCAGCCTTACACATCTGTTCCACTGAAGCCTGATGCCGAATGGCCCACGAAGCGCCAACTGCTCGCGTGGAATGAGCCCGCAGCCCACTGGGAATGGGCTTAAGTTGCAAGCGGTAAACTTCCTGGATCGCAGAGCGAGCCAGAGTCGCCTTTGAAGCTGCCTGTCCCTTCTTAGGCCCCTCAGGAATGACGAACAAAGAGTCCGTTTTCCTAAAGGGGGCTGTCCTGGATATGTAATATCTGAGAGCTCTGACGAGGTCTAACGAATGCAGAGACCTTTCCACCCTATGAACTGGGTGTGGACAAAAGGAAGGCAGGACAATGTCCTCGTTCAAATGAAACGGGGTAGGAACCTTTGGAAGAAAATCCGGAAGGGGGCGCAGAACCACCTTGTCCTGGTGAAAGATCAAAAAAGGCTCACGGCAAGAAAATGCTGCCAGCTCCGAAACCCGTCTGATGGACGAAATTGCCACCAGGAATGTTACCTTCCAGGACAGAAGAGCAAGGGAGGATTCCTTGAGAGGTTCAAAGGGAGACCTCTGGAGACCGTCCAGAACGAGATTGAGGTCCCATGGGTCCAGTGGCCGCTTGTACGGGGGAACTAGATGGGAAACGCCCTGGAGGAAGGTCTTGACTTGCGGTTTTTGAGCCAGGCGGCATTGGTAGAAGACTGAGAGCGCTGAGATCTGCCCTTTAAGGGAACTGAGAGCCAACCCCGCTTGCAAGCCACACTGTAGAAAGTCGAGAATTCTGGGGATGGCCACAGGCATAGGCTGCACGTTAGTTTCCCTGCACCATGAAAGGAAGATTTTCCACGTACGGTGGTAAATGCGGGATGAAGCAGGCTTCCGGGCGCTGATCATGGTGGAAATAACCGGGGGGGAGAATCTCGCTCTTAATACCCAAGGCTCAATGGCCATGCCGTCAGCTTCAGGGCTTTGGAGTTCTGATGGGAAATGGGCCCTTGGGTCAGCAAGTCTGGGATGTCTGGAAGGCGCCACGGTACGTCTGCGAGCATTTGTACTAATTCGGCGTACCAGGCGCGCCTGGACCAGTCCGGTGCTATCAGTATCACCGGGACTGCCTCTGCCTTGATCTTCCTGATTACCCGCGGCAGCAGGGGTAGAAGTGGAAATATGTAAGGCAGGCGGAAGTGGTGGCAGGAGCAGACTAGAGCATCCGCGCCGATGGACTGCGGGTCGCGTGACCTGGCTATGAACGCGGGTACCTTTGCGTTCAACCTTGAGGCCATTAGATCCACGTCTGGTGTGCCCCAGCGAGTGCAGATGTGTAGAAACACTTCTGGGTGGAGAGACCATTCTCCGGCAGCCAGGCCTTGGCGACTTAGAAAGTCTGCTGCCCAGTTCTCTACCCCCGATATGTGTACCGCTGAAATCACTGGATTCGGCCCAGCTGAGGTTCTTCTGGGCCTCGAGATAAGCCGCTTTGCTGCGGGTGCCCCCCTGCCGATTGATATAGTCTACAGCTGTCGCATTGTCTGATTGGACTCGAATCTGACAACCCGCTAGCAGAGGGCAGAACGCCCTGAGCGCGAGGAAGATCACGCGGATTTCCAGGATGTTTATGGGTAGGGAAGACTCCTGGAGTGTCCAACGTCCTTGAGCAGTGTGGTGCCGGTACACTACTCCCCAGCCTAGGAGGCTGGCGTCCGTGGTCAGGACCAGCCAGTTTACTGGGAGAAAAGATCTCCCCTTTGATAGGGATGAGGACCGAAGCCACCAGCGGAGTGCGTACCTGACTGAAGGCGTCAGGTGAAGATGTCTGTCCAGGGAGAAGGGGCTCTTGTCCCAGGCCGCTAGAAGGGCTAGCTGCAGTGGGCAGAGGTGCAGTTGAGCAAAGGGTACTGCTTCCATAGCCGCCACCATCCTGCCGAGTACCTTCATGCTGAATCGAATGGAGCGAGACGGAGGACGTAGAAGGCAGCGTACCGCTCGTTGAAGAGCGAACGCATTGTCCTGAGGGAGAAGGATCAAGCCCCGACGGGTGTCCAGGGACATGGCCAGGAAGGTGATGGATCGTGATGGGATCGGGGATGATTTGTCTAGATTCACTAGCCACCCTAAGCGGGATAGTGTGTCCACAGTGATCTGTACGCTGGTTGAGCACTCGCGGAAGGAGGGGGCCTTGATGAGGAGGTCGTCCAAGTAAGGGAGAACAACTACTCCCCTGGCGTGAAGGACGCTCATGGCGGCCGCCATGACTTCGGTGAAGACTCTTGGTGCAGTGGCAAGGCCGAAGGGTAGAGCTACGAATTGAAAGTGGGAGTCCTGAATTGCGAAGCGGGGGAACTTTTGGTGATCTGGGGCGATGGGTATGTGCAGGTACGCGTCCTTGATGTCTATGGAGGCGAGGAATTCCCCTTCGACCATGGATGCAATAATGTACCTTAGGGACTCCATTCTGAATCTCCGTACATGCACATGTTTGTTTAGGTGTTTGAGGTCCAGGATAGGTCGAACTGACCCATCCTTTTTGGGGACCACAAAGAGGTTGGAATAAAAACCTCTGAACTTCTCGTCGTCCGGGACAGGTATTATCACTCCTGCTGTTTGGAGCGAGTGGATTGCTGAGAAAAAAGCTTTGTGTCGTTTGAGTCTTTGGGGGGTTTGAGAGAAAGAACCGACTCGGGAGTCGGGTCCGAAATTCTATGTGGTAACCGGAAAACACAAGGTCTCGCACCCATTTGTCGTCTGTGGCGGCAGCCCAGATGTGTTGAAAGAGCCGCAGTCGACCTCCTACAATGAGTGTGTCTTCCGGGGCGCCGAAGGAGTCATGAGGGGGGAAAACGTCGTGGACGAGTCTCCCTAGTCCTGGACTGTTTCGGTCTAGGCTGCCATGACGAAGTGGGTTTTGGGGAGACCTGAGAAGGTCGGTCCCTGCGTAGTCCGTGGCTGGTGGCGGGGACAGCACGGGATGTCGACCACCCAAATGAGTTCCGAAAGGAGCGGAACGAGGACTGTGGACGTCTGGTGAAGGTCGTCCTGGACTTCAAGCTGGGGGAGGGAGGTACTCGTTCCTCCCGTGGCGTCAGAAATGAGCTTGTCCAGATGATCGCCAAACAATCGGTTTGGAAAAAAGGGAAGGCCCGTGAGAGACTTCTTGGAGGCAGAGTCCGCTCGCCATTGTCGGAGCCAGAGAGCTCTACGGATGGCTATGGTATTTGAGGTGGCAAACGCTGCGCAGGTAGCAGCGTCCATGGAGGCCTGCATGAGGTACTGCGCCGCAGCGGCAATTTGAGCTGTTACCTCTGTGAAGGTATGAGTGAACTGGGATTCCTCAAGCGAAGTGTTAAGGGATTCTGCCCAGACCGAGATCGCCTTTGCGACCCACACAGAGGCAAAGGAGGGCGAGAGGGAGGAACCCGCAGCCTCAAAAGCAGAGCAGGCAAGGTGCTCCACCTGTCTGTCGGGTCCTTGATGGAGGAACCATCGGGTAAAGACAGGAGCGCTTTGTGGTAAGGCGGGAGACCGGGGGGTCGACCGAGGGTGGATCGGCCCAGCCCTTAGGGGCAGGTGAGGCAAAAGGGTACCGGGACTCCATGAGTTTTCGGTTACCGAAGCGCCTGTCAGGCTTCTCCCTTTGCTTTGTGAGGATATCCTGAAACTCTGGGTGATCAGCGAAAACCTTTCGGAGTTTTCTTGCCCTCTTAAAGGAGACCGCATGGTCAGTGGTAGTGGATGGGGGATCTTCCACATGCAGAGTTTGGTTGATTGCTGCTATAAGGGAGTCTCTATTGCAGTTTGATCATCTGGGGAGGCTGAAGCCAAGGAATCCTCTTGGTACAAACAGCATTCTCCCTCCTCCAGCTCTTCAGACGCCGTGGAGCGTGTTGGAGAGCCTGCCCTGTGTGCTCCCGAGGGAGAGCCCTGGGGGTCATGAGAGAGTGCTGGAGAAACCCGGCCGTGTGCTCTTTTCCTGATCCCTGCAACCGGTGAAGCATGTGCCCGGATTACCTCAGAAGGATCCTCCATAGGGGTATCCTCAGGCTGCGTTCCGTCCAGGGGCCCAGAAGGGTGTGGAGGACGACATTGCATAGCCAGAACCAGGTTCTGTGACAGTTTTTCCATGGATTGGGACAGAAACTGTGCCCATTCTGGTGGGCTGGGAGCCCTAGGCTCTGGGCTGACGGTTGCGGCGGTGGTGGCGGGGGGGTGGGGGGGGGTCTTGGGGGGCTATAGGGGCAAAGGAACCACAGAGAGAAGGGGTGTGTTTACGTGGTAGCTCAGCGTGGCAGGCAGTGCAGGCTGAGTAATAGAGTATGTGAGCCTTAGCGCTCTTAGTGCCCTTAGAATTCTGCATGTTCCTGATAGGAGTATGCCATGATGGGGAGCAATGGTCAGCAGAGCTACAAGTGAAGCAAGTACCTCACCAGAATCAGCCGATGGCCCTGCGTCCTCAGGAAGGAGTAAGCTCTGTGGAGATCTTCGCACGCTTTCCGGGAAGGGGGGGGGATTATCGCGGCCGCGGGGGGGCGGGGCTTAGCGCTAAAAGAGCGCCAAGAATAAGTCAGTGTGCCCCCCCTGCTGTCGGTAGCAAAAAAATGGCGGGAAGGGAGCTTCTGTGACATCTCCCTCCAGTCAGCACACAGCTTGTCACCGAAGGATAATCTCTGCCGGCTTTCTGCAATCAGAGCCGCAGCTAGAGCAAATAAACAGTGTGAGTTGCTGAGCCCTGAGCTCTTCCCCCCCCCCCCACCCCCTGCCACCGGTAAATTATATGCGCAGGAATTCTCTGCAAACAGCAAGGGACTCTCCCCCCCCTCCTCCTCCAGCCAGCAAGCCAGAGAAAAAATTAACCCTGTGTGTTCAGGATCCCTGGGGCTCCCCTCCTTGCAATCAGCAAGGGGCTTTCTGCACCGTCTTTTCTCCCTTTGTCTGGGAAACCAGTCAGGGGGGATCTCACCTTAAACACTGCCTCAGTCCAGGCAGTGGGAATAGCAGAGTCAGCCTGCTGTCCAGTCACACAGTGCAATGTTCAACTCAGAGCCTGCAAAGAGGGGCTGAGGAATTGTGCTTCTGCCCTGGGCTCTGGAAAAATCGGTGTCTGTGGGACCCGTCGTCCAGTGAGATGCAGCCCAGGATCCAGCGTCGCAGGAGGGGGGGTAAGTGGAGGCAGCACTCCGCGTTCCCGCCCGTTGATGGTATTGGGAGATCGGTCCCAAAAGGAAACCGTCGCCCTCAAAAAAATAACAAAACCTTGAAAGATGTGTCTCCTACAAACACTAAGCTAAAACTGAGGTTGCCTGGCCCGGCCAGGGGGTGTATACTGCAGAGGAGGAGCTATGCTTTTGCATCTACTTAGTGTCCTCCTATGGATAGGCAGCATAACACCCATGGTCCTGTGTCCCCCAATGAGGCATCAGAGAAATGGAATTTTCTCAAGAAAATTCCGCAGGCATTGAAAGATTACCGCACCCGCGGTAAAAAAACGCGGCAAACCGCACCCGAAAACCGCATGCGGTTTGCCGCGGTATTGTTCGCGGTTTTGCCGCATGCGGGTTGGTACATGTGCTTTAATGCATTCAATGCAATAAAGCACATTGAAAAAAAAGAAGGGAATTTTGTTTACTTACCGTAAATTCCTTTTCTTCTAGCTCCTATTGGGAGACCCAGACAATTGGGTGTATAGCTTCTGCCTCCGGAGGCCACACAAAGTATTACACTTAAAAAAGTGTAACCCCTCCCCTCTGCCTATACACCCTCCCGTGCATCACGGGCTCCTCAGTTTTGGTGCAAAAGCAGGAAGGAGGAAACTTATAAATTGGTCTAAGGTAAATTCAATCCGAAGGATGTTCGGAGAACTGAAACCATGAACCAAAAGAACAATTCAACATGAACAACATGTGTACACAAAAGAACAACAGCCCGAAGGGAACAGGGGCGGGTGCTGGGTCTCCCAATAGGAGCTAGAAGAAAAGGAATTTACGGTAAATAAACAAAATTCCCTTCTTCTTTGTCGCTCCATTGGGAGACCCAGACAATTGGGACGTCCAAAAGCAGTCCCTGGGTGGGTAAAGAATACCTCGATAAAAAGAGCCGAAAAACGGCCCCCTCTTACAGGTGGGCGACCGCCGCCTGAAGGACTCGCCTACCTAGGCTGGCATCTGCCAAAGCATAGGCATGCACCTGATAGTGTTTCGTGAAAGTGTGCAGACTCGACCAGGTAGCCGCCTGACACACCTGCTGAGCCGTAGCCTGGTGCCGCAATGCCCAGGATGCACCCACGGCTCTGGTAGAATGGGCCTTCAGCCCTGAAGGAATCGGAAGCCCAGAAGAACGGTAGGCTTCAAGAATCGGTTCCTTGATCCACCGAGCCAAGGTTGACTTGGAAGCCTGTGACCCCTTACGCTGGCCAGCGACAAGGACAAAGAGCGCATCCGAACGGCGCAGGGGCGCCGTGCGAGAAATGTAGAACCGGAGTGCTCTCACGAGATCTAACAAGTGCAAATCCTTTTCACATTGGTGAACTGGATGAGGGCAAAAGGAAGGTAAGGAGATATCCTGATTGAGATGAAAGGGGGATACCACCTTAGGGAGAAATTCCGGGACCGGACGCAGAACCACCTTATCCTGGTGAAACACCAGGAAGGGGGCTTTGCATGACAGCGCTGCTAGCTCAGACACTCTCCGAAGTGATGTGACTGCCACTAGGAAGGCCACCTTCTGCGAAAGGCGTGATAGAGAGACATCCCGCATCGGCTCGAAAGGTGGTTTCTGAAGAGCCGTTAGCACCCTGTTAAGATCCCAGGGTTCCAGCGGACGCTTGTAAGGTGGGACTATGTGGCAAACTCCCTGCAGGAACGTGCGGACCTGCGGAAGCCTGGATAGACGCTTTTGAAAAAACACGGAAAGCGCCGATACTTGTCCCTTGAGAGAGCCGAGAGACAAACCCTTATCCATTCCGGATTGAAGGAAAGAAAGAAAAGTGGGTAAGGCAAACGGCCAGGGGGTAAAACCCCGATCAGAGCACCAGGATAAGAAGATCCTCCAAGCCCTGTGATAGATCTTGGCGGACGTTGGTTTCCTGGCTTGTCTCATAGTGGCAATGACATCTTGAGATAACCCTGAGGACGCTAGGAGCCAGGACTCAATGGCCACACAGTCAGGTTGAGGGCCGCAGAATTCAGATGGAAAAATGGCCCTTGAGACAGCAAGTCTGGTCGGTCTGGGAGTGCCCACGGTTGACCCACCGTGAGGTGCCACAGATCCGGGTACCACGACCTCCTCGGCCAGTCTGGAGCGACGAGGATGGCGTGGCGGCAGTCGGACCTGATCTTGCGCAACACTCTGGGCAGCAGTGCCAGAGGAGGAAATACATAAGGCAGTCGAAACTGCGACCAATCCTGAACTAATGCGTCCGCCGCTAGAGCTCTGTGATCTTGAGACCGTGCCATGAATGCCGGGACTTTGTTGTTGTGCCGAGACGCCATGAGGTCGACGTCCGGCGTTCCCCAGCGGCAACCGATCTCTTGAAACACGTCCGGGTGAAGAGACCATTCCCCTGCGTCCATGCCCTGGCGACTGAGAAAGTCTGCTTCCCAGTTTTCTACGCCCGGGATGTGAACTGCGGAGATGGTGGAGGCTGTGGCTTCCGCCCACAGCAGAATTCGCCGAACTTCTTGGAAGGCCTGACGACTGCGTGTGCCGCCCTGGTGGTTGATGTACGCGACCGCCGTGGCATTGTCCGACTGTATGCGGATCTGTCTGCCCTCCAGCCACCGATGGAATGCCTTTAGGGCTAGATACACTGCCCTTATCTCCAGAACATTGATCTGAAGGGAGGACTCTGTCGGAGTCCAGGTTCCCTGAGCCCTGTGGTGGAGGAAGACCGCTCCCCACCCTGACAGACTCGCGTCCGTCGTGACCACAGCCCAGGATGGGGGCAGGAATGATTTTCCCTTCGACAAGGAAGTGGGAAGAAGCCACCACTGAAGAGAGGTTTTGGCTGCCAGTGAAAGAGACGTTCCTGTCTAGGGACGTCGACCTCCTGTCCCATTTGCGAAGAATGTCCCATTGAAGTGGACGCAGATGAAACTGCGCAAAGGAAACTGCCTCCATTGCTGCCACCATCTTCCCTAGGAAGTGCATGAGGCGCCTCAAGGGGTGTGACAGGGTCCGAAGGAAAGAG